>NC_048587.1:8206702-8381702 GCF_013265735.2 Oncorhynchus mykiss | reverse complement strand
GAGAGAGGGCAGACAGCATGTTGCATTGTGTCAATAAGAAAAAAAAGAAAATAAACTAATCACACATTCAAATATTGAATAAAGAAGGAGTGAAAAAGAGGAAGTGACTATGAACCTGTAGAGAGGCATGGTGAACAGAGGTCTCCTGTAGACCTCCTCTGTGACCTGGATGTCCTCCTCACAGGTGATGGTCCTCCTCTGAGGCTCGCCCTTGAAGTGCTCGATATCGTTATACACGTAGAACGCGTTGTCGTTCAACTTGGCAAAGTCGTGGAGCTGGAGAGAAACCAGAGAGCATCAGAGTGGAGCTAGAGAAACCAGAGAGCATCAGAGTGGAGTTAGAGAAACCAGAGAGCATCAGAGTGGAGTTAGAGAAACCAGAGAGCATCAGAGTGGAGCTGGAGAGACCAGAGAGCATCAGAGTGGAGTTAGAGAAACCAGAGAGCATCAGAGTGGAGCTGGAGAAACCAGAGAGCATCAGAGTGGAGCTAGAGAGAAACCAGAGAGCATCAGAGTGGAGCTAGAGAAACCAGAGAGCATTAGAGTGGAGCTGGAGAGAAACCAGAGAGCATCAGAGTGGAGCTAGAGAAACCAGAGAGCATCAGAGTGGAGCTGGAGAAACCAGAGAGCATCAGAGTGGAGCTAGAGAGAAACCAGAGAGCATAAGAGTGGAGCTAGAGAAACCGGAGAGCATCAGAGTGGAGCTAGAGAAACCAGAGAGCATCAGAGTGGAGCTGGAGAAACCAGAGAGCATCAGAGTGGAGCTAGAGAAACTGGAGAGCATCAGAGTGGAGCTAGAGAAACTAGAGAGCATCAGAGTGGAGCTAGAGAAACCAGAGAGCATCAGAGTGGAGCTGGAGAAACCAGAGAGCATCAGAGTGGAGCTAGAGAAACCAGAGAGCATCAGAGTGGAGCTGGAGAGACCAGAGAGCATCAGAGTCTTATTACTGACGTTAGGAAACACTGCAGACCATTTGACCTGCTTTGTTTGTTCGTTGTAATGATTTTTATTTCTTGAACTAATATCATTTTGATCCAATATATCTACTTGTCTTGAGTATCAGACCTGCAGAAATGATGGTATCTCGATGTGCTAGCTAGTCAGCTGACTGTTTGCATTTAAAAGATGCATTCTTGAGACAGCTTGTCGTTTCACCACTCAAAGCGTAAGAGAACTGCACTGCTGAGATGTCAGAGGGCTGCCTTGTAATGAGGATGACTAGTACTCTGGACTGATGTGTGGGGAGCTTTCAGCACCCGATTCTGCAGCAGAGGAAACTTCACCCAGGTGGGTGTTACACGGGGCTGCTGGAGGAGTCCTTCAGGGGCTACAGAGAACAACGTCTGAGGACACATCTAACACCACAACCATTACCAACCCTGTCCCTACCAACCCTGTCCCTACCAACCCTACCAACCCTGTCCCTACCAACCCTACCAACCCTGTCCCTACCAACCCTGTCCCTACCAACCCTGTCCCTACCAACCCTGTCCCTACCAACCCTGTGTCATGACGTTGGCCTGGGGGTAGGTTTATGACAGTCATAAATACCTCTTCCCCCCTTTTCCTCTCTCTACCCTACTGATGTTACATTACCAAATCCCTTGGTAAACATAGAGATTCTGGGAACATCAGAAGGTGAGGGGAAATTAACTATATTCTGGTAATCCGAACAATTGAACATATGCGGTGGTACTTAATGAATATGATGTCAGTCGGTTGTCATCTGAGACATTCTCATCAATGATAAGATGACATAAACTCTACAGTGGAAAGTCTACACATCAGAGTTATCGGATTCACATGGAATTGTTGTTCAATTTAAATGTTTGAATATGAAATTATTTGTGACGGGATGAAATGTGATTTTAGCTTCTAAAATGTGAGATGTGGGTTTTCATAAGGTTAGGACTCTGCTCAAATCAGTGGCCCGCCCCTGTGAAGAGTCATGGGCTATAAAACTTTTCAGACACACCCTTCTCGCTCCACCATATAAAGCCTTGACGACAATATACAGTGGGGAAAAAAAGTATTTAGTCAGCCACCAACTGTGCAAGTTCTCCCACTTAAAAAGATGAGAGAGGCCTGTAATTTTCAAAGGTACACTTCAACTATGACAGACAAAATTAGAAAAAAAATCCAGAAAATATATTATGGTGGAAAATAAATGTTTCATGTTATTCTGCCCCTGAACAGGAAGTTAACCCACTGTTCCTAGACTAGTTAACCCACTGTTCCTTGACCAGTTAACCCACTGTTCCTAGACCAGTTAACCCACTGTTCCTAGACTAGTTAACCCACTGTTCCTAGACCAGTTAACCCACCGTTCCTAGACCAGTTAACCCACTGTTCCTAGACTAGTTAACCCACTGTTCCTTGACCAGTTAACCCACTGTTCCTAGACCAGTTAACCCACTGTTCCTAGACTAGTTAACCCACTGTTCCTTGACCAGTTAACCCACTGTTCCTAGTCCAGTTAACCCACCATTCCTAGGCCAGTTAACCCACTGTTCCTAGACCAGTTAACCCACCGTTCCTAGACCAGTTAACCCACCGTTCCTAGACCAGTTAACCCACCGTTCCTAGACCAGTTAACCCACTGTTCCTAGACCAGTTAACCCACCGTTCCTAGACCAGTTAACCCACTGTTCCTAGACCAGTTAACCCACCGTTCCTAGACCAGTTAACCCACCGTTCCTAGACCAGTTAACCCACCGTTCCTAGATCAGTTAACCCACCGTTCCTAGACCAGTTAACCCACCGTTCCTAGACCAGTTAACCCACTGTTCCTAGACCAGTTAACCCACCGTTCCTAGACCAGTTAACCCACTGTTCCTAGACCAGTTAACCCACCGTTCCTAGACCAGTTAACCCACCGTTCCTAGACCAGTTAACCCACTGTCGGCCCTAATTATTCAGGCCATTCCGATTAATCGGTCGAACTCTAATCTGTAGTGTAGACAAGCTGTCTACTGCTGGATCAAGAGGGACATTGGGTTTATTAGTAGGAGGAGGCCAGTATATTGATAGATAAAGAGGAGGTTTCTAGGTTTATTAGTAGGAGGAGGCCAGTATATTGATAGATAAAGAGGAGGTGTATAGGTTTATTAGTAGGAGGAGGCCAGTATATTGATAGATAAAGAGGAGGTTTATGGGTTTATTAGTAGGAGGAGGCCAGTATATTGATAGATAAAGAGGAGGTTTCTGGGTTTATTAGTAGGAGGAGGCCAGTATATTGATAGATAAAGAGGAGGTTTCTAGGTTTATTAGTAGGAGGAGGCCAGTATATTGATAGATAAAGAGGAGGTTTCTGGGTTTATTAGTAGGAGGAGGCCAGTATATTGATAGATAAAGAGGAGGTTTCTAGGTTTATTAGTAGTAGGAGGCCAGTATATTGATAGATAAAGAGGTTTCTAGGTTTATTAGTAGGAGGAGGCCAGTATATTGATAGATAAAGAGGAGGTTTCTAGGTTTATTAGTAGGAGGAGGCCAGTATATTGATAGATAAAGAGGAGGTTTCTAGGTTTATTAGTAGGAGGAGGCCAGTATATTGATAGATAAAGAGGAGGTTTCTAGGTTTATTAGTAGGAGGAGGCCAGTATATTGATAGATAAAGAGGAGGTTTCTGGGTTTATTAGTAGGAGGAGGCCAGTATATTGATAGATAAAGAGGAGGTTTCTAGGTTTATTAGTAGGAGGAGGCCAGTATATTGATAGATAAAGAGGAGGTTTCTAGGTTTATTAGTAGGAGGAGGCCAGTATATTGATAGATAAAGAGGAGGTTTCTAGGTTTATTAGTAGGAGGAGGCCAGTATATTGATAGATAAAGAGGAGGTTTATGGGTTTATTAGTAGGAGGAGGCCAGGTCACCTCCTTCCTGATGGTGAGCTCCAGGGTCTCCACCGTCTCCTCCTTGTCCAGGCCATGGAGATTCTCATGGAGGTTCTCCTTCCTCCGCGGGGTGTATGGAACAAAGTTCTCCTCCAGGTGCAGGAACACCACCGGTTCCTCACGCACACAGAAGAACATCACCTCCTGGGAAGAGAGGAGAGAAATCATATGGCCTACATTCAAAAAGAGGCAGTAATTAATAAGATGATGTAGACAGGGGAAACCTGATCCTAGATCGGCCCTCTAAAACCCAGATACTTTTTTGAATACGGGCCCAGGAATAATAACAAGTCAACAGGCCAATTATTTGGTTGTAGAATCTGTAAAGTTTTGTTCCAAAACCCAATTGGAAACATTCCGTTGTCATTTGACGTGAACCACATGAGTCAGGAATTGATCATGAACTCGCGGCTATATAATTACGTTCATTTCATTTGGATTACAGTGAGTTTCCATACTGGACTCACGACCCTGAGAGATACTCTTTATTTTCCTTCATTCCACATGGGGATACCTTCCAAATGGCACCCTATTCCCTATACAGAGCCCTATGAGCCCTGGTCAAATGGTACCCTATTCCCTATACAGAGCCCTATGGGCCCTGGTCAAATGGTACCCTATTCCCTATACAGAGCCCTATGAGCCCTGGTCAAATGGTACCCTATTCCCTATACAGAGCCCTATGAGCCCTGGTCAAATGGTACCCTATTCCCTATACAGAGCCCTATGGGCCCTGGTCAAATGGTACCCTATTCCCTATACAGAACCCTATGGGCCCTGGTCAAATGTAGTGCACTATATAGGGAATGGGGTGCCATTTGCCACACAGCCAAGGTTTGTGTTTGTGCTTAGTGGCGCAGTGCGTCTGTCTGTGCCAAAGCACGGACAGAGTACCTGACCCCTCAAAATAGGCAGGCAGGCAAGGAAGGAAGGAAGGAAGGAAGGAAGGAAGGAAGGCAGGCAGGCAGGCAGGCAGGCAGGCAGGCAGGCAGGCAGGCAGGCAGGCAGGCAGGCAGGCAGGCAGGCAGGCAGGCAGGCAGGCAGGCAGGCAGGCAGGCAGGCAGGCAGGCAGGCAGGCAGGCAGGCAGGCAGGCAGGCAGGCAGGCAGGCAGGCAGGCAGGCAGGCAGGCAGGCAGGCAGGCAGGCAGGCAGGCAGGCAGGCAGGCAGGCAGGCAGGCAGGCAGGCAGGCAGGCAGGCAGGCAGGCAGGCAGGCAGGCAGGCAGGCAGGCAGGCAGGCAGGCAGGCAGGCAGGCAGGCAGGCAGGCAGGCAGGCAGGCAGGCAGGCAGGCAGGCAGGCAGGCAGGCAGGCAGGCAGGCAGGCAGGCAGGCAGGCAGGCAGGCAGGCAGGCAGGCAGGCAGGCAGGCAGGCAGGCAGGCAGGCAGGCAGGCAGGCAGGCAGGCAGGCAGGCAGGCAGGCAGGCAGGCAGGCAGGCAGGCAGGCAGGCAGGCAGGCAGGCAGGCAGGCAGGCAGGCGACTCAGTGAGCATAGTCTTGCTATTAAGAAAGGCCATCGAAGGCAGACCTGGCTCTCAAGAGAAGACAAGCTATGTGCTCACTGCCCACAAAATGAGGTGGAAACTGAGCTGCACTTCCTAACCTCCTGCCAAATGTATGACCATATTAGAGAAACATATTTCCCTCAGATTACACAAAGAAAAAAATCTCATTTTGATAAACTCCCATGGGTTAAATACCAGTGTGCCATCACAGCAGCAATATGTGTGACCTGTTGCCACAAGAAAAGGCCAAACAGTGAAAAATCATTGTAAATACAACCCATATTTATGTTTATTTTCCCTTTTGTACTTTAACTATTTGCACATCGTTACAACACTGTACACATTACATTTGTAATGTCTTTATTCTTTTGGAACTTCTGTGAGTGTAATGTTTACTGTTCATTTGTATTGTTTATTTCACTTCTGTTAATTATCTACTTCACTTGCCTTGGCAATGTTAACATGTGTTTCCCATAGCAATGAAGCCCCTTGAATTGAAATTGAGAGACAGACAGAGATACAGAGACAGAGAGACAGAGAGAGGAAGACAGAGAGACCGAGACAGAGAGACAGAGACACAGAAAGGGAGAGGGAGAGAGAGAGAGAAACATTGACCTAGAGAGACACAGAGAGAGACACAGAGAGAGAGACAGAGAGAGACAGAGAGATAGACATATTTCCCTCAGATTTCACAGATCCACAAAGAATTCGAAAACAAATCCAATTTTGAAAAACTGGGTGAAATTCCACAGTGTGCCATCACAGCAGCAAGATTTGTGACCTGTTGCCACGAGAAAAGGGCAACCAGTGAAGAACACACACCATTGTAAATATAACCCATATTTATGCTTATTTATTTTATCTTGTGTCCTTTAACCATTTGTACATTGTTAAAACACTGTATATATATATATATATATATATATATATATATATATATATATATAATATGACATTTGTAATGTCTTTACTGTTTTGAAACCTCTGTATGTGTAATGTTTACTGTTAATTTTTGTTGTTTTTCACTTTATATATTCACTTTGTATGTTGTCTACCTCACTTGCTTTGGCAATGTTAACACATGTTTCCCATGCCAATAAAGCCCTTGAATTGAATTGAAATTGAATTGACAGAGACAGAGAGAGAGACAGAGAGACACACAGAGACAGAGAGAGACACACAGAGACACACAGAGACGCACAGAGACACAGAGAGACACAGAGAGAGAGAGACAGAGACAAATAGAGAGAGACAGATAGAGAGAGACTAACGTGGTAGACTAACCTCATGCCCTTGACTCTGTAGTCTTTGGAGGACCTGTTTGAAGCCATTCAGGCTGGGCTGGCCCATGCCGTACAGCGGGTAGCTTCCTTTCACCTGGCGGTAGTTTGGCGCTCCGTAGCTGCCTGTAGTGTTGAGGACGTCAGCCTTGCTGTACACGTCCTGGACCATGAAGAACTCACCCTACAGACACACAGAACCGTCACTCAATCAAATACATGCATTTAGAAACACCCTTTTCCATCAACAGCTGCTGTTGGGGGTACAGTAGAGTCAGTACGGGCCCTGGGGGTACAGTAGAGTCAGTACGGGCCCTGGGGGTACAGTAGAGTCAGTACGGGCCCTGGGGGTACAGTAGAGTCAGTACGGGCCCTGGGGGTACAGTAGAGTCAGTACGGGCCCTGGGGGTACAGTAGAGTCAGTACGGGCCCTGGGGGTACAGTAGAGTCAGTACGGGCCCTGGGGGTACAGTAGAGTCAGTACGGGCCCTGGGGGTACAGTAGAGTCAGTACGGGCCCTGGCCCTGGGGGTACAGTAGAGTCAGTACGGGCCCTGGCCCTGGGGGTACAGTAGAGTCAGTACGGGCCCTGGGGGTACAGTAGAGTCAGTACGGGCCCTGGCCCTGGGGGTACAGTAGAGTCAGTACGGGCCCTGGCCCTGGGGGTACAGTAGAGTCAGTACGGGCCCTGGTCCTGGGGGTACAGTAGAGTCAGTACGGGCCCTGGTCCTGGGGGTACAGTAGAGTCAGTACGGGCCCTGGCCCTGGGAGTACAGTAGAGTCAGTACGGGCCCTGGCCCTGGGGGTACAGTAGAGTCAGTACGGGCCCTGGGGGTACAGTAGAGTCAGTACGGGCCCTGGTCCTGGGGGTACAGTAGAGTCAGTACGGGCCCTGGTCCTGGGGGTACAGTAGAGTCAGTACGGGCCCTGGTCCTGGGGGTACAGTAGAGTCAGTACGGGCCCTGGGGGTACAGTAGAGTCAGTATGGGCCCTGGCCCTGGGGGTACAGTACAGTCAGTACGGGCCCTGGGGGCACAGTAGAGTCAGTACGGGCCCTGGTCCTGGGGGTACAGTAGAGTCAGTACGGGCCCTGGGGGTACAGTAGAGTCAGTATGGGCCCTGGCCCTGGGGGTACAGTAGAGTCAGTACGGGCCCTGGGGGTACAGTAGAGTCAGTACGGGCCGTGGGGGTACAGTAGAGTCAGTACTGGCCCTGGGGGTACAGTAGAGTCAGTACGGGCCCTGGGGGTACAGCAGAGTCAGTACGGGCCCTGGGGGCACAGTAGAGTCAGTACGGGCCCTGGCCCTGGGGGTACAGCAGAGTCAGTACGGGCCCTGGCCCTGGGGGTACAGTAGAGTCAGTACGGGCCCTGGCCCTGGGGGTACAGTAGAGTCAGTACGGGCCCTGGCCCTGGGGGTACAGTAGAGTCAGTACGGGCCCTGGCCCTGGGGGTACAGTAGAGTCAGTACGGGCCCTGGCCCTGGGGGTACAGTAGAGACAGTACGGGCCCTGGGGGTACAGTAGAGTCACTACGGGCCCTGGGGGCACAGTAGAGTCAGTACGGGCCCTGGCCCTGGGGGTACAGTAGAGTCAGTACGGGCCCTGGCCCTGGGGGTACAGTAGAGTCAGTACGGGCCCTGGGGGTACAGTAGAGTCAGTACGGGCCCTGGCCCTGGGGGTACAGTAGAGTCAGTACGGGCCCTGGTCCTGGGGGTACAGTAGAGTCAGTACGGACCCTGGTCCTGGGGGTACAGTAGAGTCAGTACGGGCCCTGGTCCTGGGGGTACAGTAGAGTCGGTACGGGCCCTGGGGGTACAGTAGAGTTGGTACGGGCCCTGGGGGCACAGTAGAGTCAGTACGGGCCCTGGTCCTGGGGGTACAGTAGAGTCAGTACGGGCCCTGGTCCTGGGGGTACAGTAGAGTCAGTACGGGCCCTGGGGGTACAGTAGAGTCAGTACGGGCCCTAGTCCTGGGGGTACAGTAGAGTCAGTACGGGCCCTGGCCCTGGGGGTACAGTAGAGTCAGTACGGGCCCTGGCCCTGGGGGCACAGTAGAGTCAGTACGGGCCCTGGCCCTGGGGGTACAGTAGAGTCAGTACGGGCCCTGGCCCTGGGGGTACAGTAGAGTCGGGGAACACTTCAAGGGAACCTACATACCTGCCCAGGGACTTACATACCTGCCCAGGGACTACATACCTGCCCAGGGACTACATACCTGCCCAGGGACTACATACCTGCCCAGGGACTACATACCTGCCCAGGGACTACATACCTGCCCAGGGACTACATACCTGCCCAGGGACTACATACCTGCCCAGGGACTACATACCTGCCCAGGGACTACATACCTGCCCAGGGACTTACATACCTGCCCAGGACCTACATACCTGCCCAGGGACTACATACCTGCCCAGGGACTACATACCTGCCCAGGGACTAACATACCTGCCCAGGGACTACATACCTGCCCAGGGACTACATACCTGCCTAGGGACTACATACCTGCCCAGGGACTAACATACCTGCCCAGGGACTAACATACCTGCCCAGGGACTAACATACCTGCCCAGGGACTACATACCTGCCCAGGGACTACATACCTGCCCAGGGACTACATACCTGCCCAGGGACTACATACCTGCCCAGGGACTACATACCTGCCCAGGGACTACATACCTGCCAAGGGACTACATACCTGCCCAGGGACTACATACCTGCCCAGGAACTACATACCTGCCCAGGGACTACATACCTGCCCAAGGACTACGGCTAAACCCATTTACATGGATGTTACATTATTGTAATATAGATGTTGACTAATGTGCATTGTCCCCGATAAGTAAATAAATACCTACCAGGACTTCATAACACATTTATTCAAGGTGGTCTTTCTAGCATCAGTGTGAAATGAGCAACATTAGCGATTAGCAACAATAGTATGTTGAAGGGGGCCTCCGATTCCACTTTTGTGGATAACCGTTAATGTTAATGATGTTGGTTGGGTGGGGGGGGGGGTTCTTCCTACCTGTACCAAGTAGTGTTCAGGCATTGAGTCTGATATCCGGCCCACTTTGTAGTTTGTTCTGAAGAGGTCATCGTGGATCTGAAATTCCTGTCTGCAATTATATCTGGAATACAGAAGATAACGTAGCCGTCATCTGCAACATGGTGAAACTAAGCATTCAATCCCTCTCAGTGGTACTGAGGTTTCCACTGGAGACCGACCCAACATTTCATTAGTCAGATAAGGTAAATTACCTTATCTTCTGAACCCAAGACAAGACAAATTAGATAACAGCACACACACACACACACACAATTCAACTACCCCCGTCCCCACACACTTCATCACCCCCCCCCCTCCCTCTCCCCATCCATTCACACCTTAGTGATCAAAGCCTCAGGGATTCTCATGGTAACATCCCTTGGATGGTGGTTACGTGACTTGAATGATTGGAGGCGTGATGAGACTTACGTGATGACGACAGGCGCCACCTTGTTGGTGATGATAGACTTGGCCTTGCCGCTGTGGATCTTCACCGTCTGGGAAGAGCTCATGCTGAGAGACTGCCTGCTGTTCACCGCCCCGTTGCCATGGAGACTCTCACGCGGAGGAGGATGCTGGGGCGCTGCTACAGAGGATATGGAGCCTGAGACAGAGACGGGTTGTGGCGCTGCGCTGGCAGTTGTACCCATACTCCACAAGCAGCTGGGGACGACAAGAGGAGAGTGGACTCAGGAAGTCAAACAGAGGAACAGAGGAGAGGACTTGACTCAGACACAGGAAGTCAAACAGAGGAACAGAGGAACAGAGAAGAGGACTTTGACTCAAGACACAGGAAGTCAAACAGAGGAACAGAGGAGAGGACTTTGACTCAGACACAGGAAGTCAAACAGAGGAACAGAGGAACAGAGGAGAGGACTTTGACTCAGAAAGTCAAACAGAGGAACAGCAGTGGGGACTCAGTCACACTACGAGGCCACACTGAGGCACACTTGCATGCACACTATAGAGGTTTCACAAATCTGTGTTGATTCCAACACCACCACGTTCAAATTGTAGCCTGCTGATTGAAGGAGGAAACGTATGAATAGTGAAATATAACAATGAGACAATTTCTCCCATTGCTTTTCTTGATGATGTTTCTACAGTACTTCCAGCAGCTCTCTCAGAACATACCAAGCAGTAAACCCTGATTCTAGATCTGTACCGCTCAACATTTCAACAGGCTTTACATCAATCCTGAGGTTAGGTGTGTTTCAATGTTAACTATAGGCTCAGCTGATGCCGAGCCCTTCTGCTACAGCCTTCAACAACAATCTGAGCAGGCATCCATCTGCAGCACCTCTCTGAATAAACCCAGGGCATCTCAAACAGCACCTTTTTCCCTAGTGCACTACTGTTGACCAGAGCACAATGGGCCCTGGTCAACAGTAGTGCACTATATAGGGAATAGGGTGGTATTTGGTACACAGACACAGGGCTTTGCAGTGAAGCAGATTAAACAAAAGATGAGCCTCCCCACCGCTCTGCTCCACACAGACCAGCAAGCAGGGGCCGACCCCGACCCGCCACAGCTGGCCTGAGACCAACGGCAGACACTCCATCCCCCTAAACACACACACACACACACACACACACAAAGACAGACAAGGACACACACACACACAATCCGAGGGGCGGCGGGTAGCCTAGTAGTTAGAGCGTTGGGCCAGTAACCGAAAGATTACTGGATCGAATCTCCGAGCTGACAAAGTAAAAAGCGATCGTTCTGCCCCTGAACAAGGCAGTTAACCCACTGTTCCCCTGAGCAAGGCAGTTAACCCACTGTTCCCCTGAGCAAGGCCGTTAACCCACTTTTCCCCTGAGCAAGGCCGTTAACCCACTGTTCCCCTGAGCAAGGCAGTTAACCCACTGTTCCCCTGAGCAAGGCAGTTAACCCACTGTTCCCCTGAACAAGGCAGTTAACCCACTGTTCCCCTGAACAAGGCAGTTAACCCACTGTTCCCCTGAGCAAGGCAGTTAAACCACTGTTCCCCTGAGCAAGGCAGTTAACCCACTGTTCCCCTGAGCAAGGCAGTTAACCCACTGTTCCCCTGAGCAAGGCAGTTAACCCACTGTTCCCCTGAGCAAGGCAGTTAACCCACTGTTCCCCTGAGCAAGGCAGTTAACCCACTGTTCCCCTGAGCAAGGCAGTTAACCCACTGTTCCCCTGAGCAAGGCAGTTAACCCACTGTTCCCTTGAGCAAGGCAGTTAACCCACTGTTCCCTTGAGCAAGGCAGTTAACCCACTGTTCCCCTGAGCAAGGCAGTTAACCCACTGTTCCCCTGAACAAGGCAGTTAACCCACTGTTCCCCTGAGCAAGGCAGTTAACCCACTGTTCCCTGGGCAGTGAAGACGTGGATGTTGATTAAGGCAGACCCCTTCACCTTTCTGATTCAGAGGGTTAAATGCAGATGACACATTTCAGTTGAATACATTCAGTTGTACAACTGACTAGATATTCCCCTTTCCACTTCCACCCTGGGGCATCCAGAGAGAGACTTCAGAAATATATGTCCTTTTCAGATCAAACTTGCTAGAAAAATAGACAATGTCGCAGGTGGCTTATTAATGACCAAAGTCTCGTGTTTCTGTGTGTTTATTATATTATAATTAAGTCTATGATAGAGCAGTCTGAGTGGTGGTAGGCAGCAGCAGGCTCGTAAGCATTCATTCAAACAGCACTTTCCTGCGTTTGCCAGCAGCACTTCACAATGCTTGCACCACAGCGCTGTTTATGACTTCAAGCTTATCAACTCCCGAGATCAGGTGGCAATACTAAAGTGCCCATAAGAACATCCAATAGTCAAAGGTTTATGAAATACAAATGGTACAGAGAGAAATAGTCCTATAATAACTACAATCTAAAGCTTCTTAACTGGGAAAATTGAAGACTCATGTTATATATTATATTTAGTTAAAATAAAAGTTTTAATTCAGTATTGTTGTAATTGTCATTATTACAATTATATATGTAAAAAAAAAATATATATATATATTTTATTTTTAATAAATAAATAAATAAAATTGTCCGATTAATCGGTATCAGCTTTTTTTGGTCCTCCAATAAATCGGTATTAAAAAATCATAAATCGGTCGACCTCTAGTTAGAATATAAGTCATAGTGGGCACTTTGAATAGTTTTGTTTGACATGACAATGAATGAAAATGCCATGGACGAGTTATTGTGACAGGGTAGGAACCAAAGTGATGTTCAGTGTTTCCTAGGGGACCCTATAATCTTTGGCTTCATTAAATATTTATTCATATAGCCAACATATTCATGCTTCATCTATCCCTCTTTGATTTATAAGATACTGTTAGCTAGCCAGCTAACTAGCGATTAGCATTAGTGGCTAAAACGATTTAGCATAACTTGCTAAGAAAATACAAACTAGCTGTTTGCAGATGTAAGAAACACAAACGCTTGTGGATTTATATTAAGATCAAAGTGGAAACACAGCACCAGGAGCAGACAGGAAACACAGCGCCAGGAGCAGACAGGAAACACAGTGCCAGGAGTAGACAGGAAACACAGTGCCAGGAGTAGACAGGAAACACAGTGCCAGGAGCAGACAGGAAGCAGACCAAATGGCACCCTAATCCCTAGTACACTACTTTTGACTAGAGTCCTATGAGTCCTATGAGTCCTATGAGCCCTATGAGCCCTATGAGTCCTATGGAGCCCTATGAGCCCTATGAGTCCTATGGAGCCCTATGAGCCCTATGAGTCCTATGAGCCCTATGGAGCCCTATGAGTCCTATGAAGCCCTATGGAGTCCTATGAGCCCTATGGAGTCCTATGAAGCCCTATGGAGCCCTATGAGTCCTATGAAGCCCTATGGAGTCCTATGAGTCCTATGAAGCCCTATGGAGTCCTATGAGTCCTATGAGCCCTATGAGCCCTATGAGTCCAATGGAGCATGCCATTACATTAAACCTCAGAGAAACAAACAAACACACACACGTTGGCCATGGTTGCACATAGGATATCAAGCAAACTGTGTAACCACTGTGACTTCAAGGGAATCCGATCATCAGATCTCCTGTGTCCAACACAATGATGTTATTGTCCTGTACAGGCCAGGGTATAGACCAGGGTACAGGCCAGGGTGTAGGACCAGGGGCCAGGGTATAGGGTATTGACCAGGGTATTGGGTATAGACCAAGGTACAGGCCAGGGTGTAGGCCAGGGTATATACCAAGGTATAGGGTATAGACCAGGGTATAGGGTATAGACCAGGGTATAGACCAGGGTATAGACCAGGGTATAGGGTATAGACCAGGGCATAGGGTATAGACCAGGGCATAGGGTATAGACCAGGGCATAGGGTATAGACCAGGGCATAGGGTATAGGCCAGGGTTTAGACCAGGGTATAGACCAGGGTATAGGGTATAGGCCAGTGTATAGGCCAGGGTATAGGGTATAGATCAGGGTATAGGCCAGGGTATAGGGTATAGATCAGGGTATAGGCCAGGGTCTTTAAACTCGGACAAAACAGAGATGCTTGTTCTAGGTCCCAAGAAACAAAGAGATCTTCTGTTGAATCTGACAATTAATCTTAATGGTTGTACAGTCGTCTCAAATAAAACTGTGAAGGACCTCGGCGTTACTCTGGACCCTGATCTCTCTTTTGGAGAACATATCAAGACCATTTCAAGGACAGCTTTTTTCCATCTACGTAACATTGCAAAAATCAGAAACTTTCTGTCCAAAAATGATGCAGAAAAATGTATCCATGCTTTTGTCACTTCTAGGTTAGACTACTGCAATGCTCTACTTTCCGGCTACCCGGATAAAGCACTAAATAAACTTCAGTTAGTGCTAAATACGGCTGCTAGAATCCTGACTAGAACCAAAAAAAATTATCATTATACTCCAGTGCTAGCCTCTCTACACTGGCTTCCCGGCAAAGCAAGGGCTGATTTCAAGGTTTTACTGCTAACCAACAAAGCATTACATGGGCTTGCTCCTACCTATCTCTCTGATTTGGTCCTGCCGTACATACCTACACGTACGCTACGGTCACAAGACGCAGGCCTCCTAATTGTCCCTAGAATTTCTAAGCAAACAGTTGGAGGCAGGGCTTTCTCCTATAGAGCTCCATTTTTATGGAACGGTCTGCCTACCCATGTCAGAGACGCAAACTCGGTCTCAACCTTTAAGTCTCTACTGAAGACTCATCTCTTCAGTGGGTCATATGATTGAGTGTAGTCTGGCCCAGGAGTGGGAAGGTGAACGGGAAGGCTCTGGAGCAACGAACCGCCCTTGCTGTCTCTGCCTGGCCGGTTCCCCTCTTTCCACTGGGATTCTCTGCCTCTGCCCCTATTACAGGGGCTGAGTCACTGGCTTACTGGGGCTCTCTCATGCCGTCCCTGGAGGGGGTGCGTCACCTGAGTGGGTTCATTCACTGATGTGGTCATCCTGTCTGGGTTGTGGGTTGTGGGTTGCCCCCCCCCCCTTGGGTTGTGCCGTGGCGGAGGTCTTTGTGGGCTATACTCGGCCTTGTTTCAGGATGTTAAGTTGGTGGTTGAAGATATCCCTCTAGTGGTGTGGGGGCTGTGCTTTGGCAAAGTGGGTGGTGTTATATCCTTCCTGTTTGGCCCTGTCCGGGGGTGTCCTCGGATGGGGCCACAGTGTCTCCTGACCCCTCCTGTCTCAGCCTCCAGTATTTATGCTGCAGTAGTTTATGTGTTGGGGGGCTAGGGTCAGTTTGTTATATCTGGAGTACTTCTCCTGTCCTATTCGGTGTCCTGTGTGAATCTAAGTGTGCGTTCTCTAATTCTCTCCTTCTCTCTTTCTTTCTCTCTCTCTCTCGGAGGACCTGAGCCCTAGGACCATGCCCCAGGACTACCTGACATGATGACTCCTTGCTGTCCCCAGTCCACCTGGCCATGCTGCTGCTCCAGTTTCAACTGTTCTGCCTTATTTTTATTCAACCATGCTGGTCTAGGGTATAGATCAGGGTACAGGTCAGCGCATAGGGTATAGGCCGAGGTATAGGCCAGGGTCTAGGATATAGGGTATAGGCCAGGGTATAGACCAGGGTAAAGGGTATAGACCAGGGTATAGATCGGGATACAGGCCAAGGTCTAGGGTATATATCAGGGTATAGACCAGGGTATAGGGTATAGACCAGGGTATAGACCAGGGTATAGGGTATAGGCCAGGGTAATAGACCAGGGGCCAGTGTATAGACCAGGGTATTGGGTAAAGACCAAGGTACAGGCGAGGGTGTAGGCCAGGGTATAGACCAGGGTACAGGGTATAGACCAGGGTACAGGGTATAGACCAGGGTATAGGGTTTAGACCAGGGTATAGGGTATAGACCAGGGTATAGGCCATGGTATAGGGTATAGATCAGGGTATAGACCAGGGTATAGTGTATAGACCAGGGTATAGGGTATAGACCAGGGTATAGACCAGGGTATAGACCAGGGTATAGACCAGGGTATAGACCAGGGAATAGGGTATAGACCAGCATATAGGGTATAGACCAGGGTATAGGGTATAGATCATGGTATAGGGTATATATCAGGGTATAGACCAGGATATAGGGTATAGACCAGGGTACAGGCCAGCGCATTGGGTATAGGCCGGGGTATAGGCCAGGGTATAGGGTATAGACCAGGGTCTAGGGTATAGATCAGGGTATAGGCCAGGGTCTATGGTATAGACCAGGGTATAGGCCAGGGTATATGGTATAGACCAGGGTATAGGCCAGGGTCTAAGGTATAGATCAGGGTATAGGCCATGGTCTACGGTATAGACCAAGGTATTGACCAGGGTATAGGCCAGGGTATATGGTATAGACCAGGGTATTAACCAGGGTATAGGCCAGGGTCTAAGGTATAGATCAGGGTATAGGCCACGGTCTAGGGTATAGATCAGGGTATAGGCCAGGGTATAGGGTATAGACCAGGGTATAGGGTATAGACCAGGGTATAGGCCATGGTATAGGGTATAGATCAGGGTATAGACCAGGGTATAGGGTATAGGCCAGGGTATATGGTATAGACCAGGGTATAGGCC
This sequence comes from Oncorhynchus mykiss, assembly GCF_013265735.2. NCBI lineage: Eukaryota > Metazoa > Chordata > Actinopteri > Salmoniformes > Salmonidae > Oncorhynchus > Oncorhynchus mykiss. Next base: position 8,364,955 of record NC_048587.1, on the reverse strand, counting down.
AGGGTCTAAGGTATAGATCAGGGTATAGGCCATGGTCTACGGTATAGACCAAGGTATTGACCAGGGTATAGGCCAGGGTATATGGTATAGACCAGGGTATTAACCAGGGTATAGGCCAGGGTCTAAGGTATAGATCAGGGTATAGGCCACGGTCTAGGGTATAGATCAGGGTATAGGCCAGGGTATAGGGTATAGACCAGGGTACAGGGTATAGACCAGGGTATAGGGTATAGACCAGGGTATAGGGTATAGACCAGGGTATAGGCCATGGTATAGGGTATAGATCAGGGTATAGACCAGGGTATAGGGTATAGACCAGGGTATAGGGTATAGACCAGGGTATAGATCAGCGTATAGGGTATAGACCAGGGTATAGGGTATAGACCAGGGTATAGACCAGGGAATAGGGTATAGACCAGCGTATAGGGTATAGACAAGGGTATAGATCGGGATACAGGCCAGGGTCTAGGGTATATATCAGGGTATAGACCAGGGTATAGGGTATAGGCCAGGGTAATAGACCAGGGGCCAGTGTATAGACCAGGGTATTGGGTATAGACCAAGGTACAGGCGAGGGTGTAGGCCAGGGTATAGACCAGGGTACAGGGTATAGACCAGGGTATAGGGTATAGACCAGGGTATAGGCCATGGTATAGGGTATAGATCAGGGTATAGACCAGGGTATAGGGTATAGACCAGGGTATAGGGTATAGACCAGGGTATAGACCAGGGTATAGACCAGCGTATAGGGTATAGACCAGGGTATAGGGTATAGACCAGGGTATAGACCAGGGAATAGGGTATAGACCAGCGTATAGGGTATAGACCAGGGTATAGGGTATAGATCATGGTATAGGGTATAGATCAGGGTATAGACCAGGATATAGGGTATTGACCAGGGTATAGGGTATATACCAGGGTATAGACCAGGGTATAGATCAGGGTATAGACCAGGGTATAGACCAGGGTATAGGGTATAGACCATTACATGAAAGGCAATAAAACACTGCAGTGATAAAGCAAGCATTCTAACATGATTCTCAATCTGATTAAGACCATGTGACCGTGTAAGCAACGGCATGGCGAAACAGTTTCATTCATTCCTTTGAGTCTCCTTTCATTGACATTTCCTGAGAAAGAGATATAGACAGGAAGAGATGGCGAGATAGAGAGACATAGATATATAGATATATATATATATGAGAGAGAGAGAGAGAGAGAGAGAGAGAGAGAGACATAAATAGATATATATATATGAGAGAGAGAGAGAGAGAGAGAGAGAGAGAGAGAGAGAGAGAGAGAGAGAGAGAGAGAGAGAGAGAGACGTTTATGGCTTCCTAGCTAAATGATTTATTATGTTGATGCTGAATTATATTTTCTCCAGAAGTTAAGCGGATTTTTGCCTACTTCTGAATCAGTTGCTGAGGCTCTTTCCCTTGTGGCCCCCAGCAGCCTTCCCACCTAAAGCTAAAGAAGTGCTCATGTAGAATACAGACAGGGCACTAATTACAGTCATGGCAGACCACATTCAGAAGTACTCCCATTTAAACATCGGTGCCAGCCAACCAGCCAGCCAGCATGCCATGCCAACATGGTCTGAAGGCCATGGAACACTGAAACACTCTCAGACCATAGAAAAGGAGAACTGTGGAGGGCTTCCCTCCCTCAACACCAGCCCCCCCCTCCCTTCCACCAGAGCTCGCTCCCTTCCACCCACCTGACAGCCAGCATTGGTCCCTTTCAAAGTGGGGGACCAGCCTATTTAAATTCCACCAGTGTCCCAACTTTGCTCTAGAAGCTCCTTCATGCAGACAAAATGGTTCTAAATGAGAGACAGACAAACAGACAGAGAAAGAGAGACAGAAAGACAGACAGTGAAAGAGAGACAGACAGACAGATAGTGAAAGAGAGAGACAGACAGATAGTGAAAGGGAGACAGACAGACAGACAGAGAAAGAGAGAGAAAGACAGAGACAGAAAGAGACAGAAAGAGACAGACAGACAGACACAGAGACAGAGACAGAGACAGAGACAGACAGACAGAGACAGGAAGGAGCGTGCAGCTGCTTCAGGATACATCTGTCAGGAGCCTGGTGTGGTGGCCTCCGCCGGTTAATAAGAGGAAGGATACAGAGAGGAGGCCTGCAGAGACCTCCTTATTCACAGCACGGGAGGTGTGAGGGGGTCTCTCTCTCTCTCTCTCCGGAACATAATGCTAGCTAGAGGATCAGAAGTTCATGGACATTGAGGATTTCCATGGAGGACATTCACTTAGTCTGACAATGAGAGAGGAACAGAGAGTGACAGTCTGACAGACAGGACTAGAAAAGCTAGGTGTGTCCTATGTTTTGGTAATAAAATACATGATCATGTGTTCTCTCATCTTACTATCTTGTCTATTTTATATATTGTATCTGTGTAAATATCCATGTATATCAGGGTTTAATTTGACTGCCATTCGGGATAAAGAAAAGTAAGTTGGTCCCCTGATGAGGTCAACTAACAGAGTAACAGGCCTTTCAGATGAGGTGAACTAACAGAGTAACAGGCCCTTCTGATGAGGTGAACTAACAGAGTAACAGGCCTTTCTGATGAGGTCAACTAACAGAGTAACAGGCCTTTCTGATGAGACCAACTAACAGAGTAACAGGCCTTTCTGATGAGACCAACTAACAGAGTAACAGGCATTTCTGATGAGACCAACTAACAGAGTAACAGGCCCTTCAGATGAGGTCAACTAACAGAGTAACAGGCCTTTCTGGTGAGGCCAACTAACAGAGTAACAGGCCCTTCAGATGAGGTCAACTAACAGAGTAACAGGCCCTTCAGATGAGGTCAACTAACAGAGTAACAGGCCCTTCAGATGAGGCCAACTAACAGAATGATGCTGGCGTTCTGCCAGGGAGTAGTACACAATCTGTGAAGGGAGTGGTACACAGCGTTGTACGAGATCTTCAGTTTCTTGGCAATTTCTCACATGGAATAGCCTTCATTTCTCAGAACAAGAACAGATTGACAAGTTTTAGAAGAAAGTTCTTTGTGTTTCTGGCCATTTTGAGCCTGTAATCGAACTCACAAATGCTGATGCTCCAGATACTCAACTAGTCTAAAGGCCCAGTTTTATTGCTTCTTTAAAACAGTTTCCAGCAGTGCTAACATAATTTCAAAAGGGTTTTCTAATGATCAATTATCCTTTTAAAATTATAAAGAGGAAATGAGCTAACACAACGTGCCATTGGAACACAGGAGTGATGGTTGCTGATAATGGGCCTCTGTACACCTATGTAGATATTCCATTTAAAATAATTATACAATAGTCATTGTTAATGTTGTCAATGTTCACACTGTATTTCTGATCAATTTGATGTTATTGATGCAGCATGTGAAGCAGAGTAACAGGCCTTTCATCCATTAGAAAAATGTGCTTTTCTTTCAAAAACAAGGACATTTCTAAGTGACCCCAAGACTTTTGAACGGTGGTGTAGACTGTGAAGGGGCTGCTTCACATGCTGCATCAGATTGTCTTTCATCACAGAGGTCAGGGTCACAGAGAAGTGGGACTCCACGGGACATTGGTCCAATGTCACAGCCGGAGTTGCCACGGAAATTAGCTCAGCGCTTCCTCTAACACAAATTGTTTTTATTTTCGTTTCAACATTTCCTCTTCAACAGTTGAGTTCCCATGAAGAAATCAGCATATTGTGCAATGGTTGAGGATTAAAACATCCAAAATGCACAAAATGTTTTTTAGGTTTTTTTTAAAAGTCAATGTCTTCTGACTGAGATGTTTATCAGAAAACAACTGTTGAAAGAGGAAGACACGAGGACAACAGTTTGTGCACAAGAACGATGATTGTTGCTGCACCCATTATTTTGCAATAAGGTTTGTGAATGAAAGCCCTTTGCTTCCTACCCACAAGGTACAGATGTCTCTGAAAAATACAGTCAACTCACCACCATACAAGTTAAGAATTATCAGTGAATAGGCTTCCACCCACAGAAAGACTTAATGAAAGAAAGAATGAAAGATATCCCATCCGGTATACTACTACAGTACAGTAGATATCTGGGATACTACTGAGTGACAGTACAGTAGATATCTGGTATACTACTGAGTGACAGTACAGTAGATATCTGGTATACTACTGAGTGACAGTACAGTAGATATCTGTGATACTACTGAGTGACAGTACAGTAGATATCTGGGATACTACTGAGTGACAGTACAGTAGATATCTGGTATACTACTGAGTGACAGTACAGTAGATATCTGGTATACTACTGAGTGACAGTACAGTAGATATCCGGTATACTACTGAGTGACAGTACAGTAGATATCTGGTATACTACTGAGTGACACAGTACAGTAGATATCTGGTATACTACTGAGTGACAGTACAGTAGATATCTGGGATGCTACTGAGTGACACAGTACAGTAGATATCCGGTATACTACTGAGTGACACAGTACAGTAGATATCTGGTATACTACTGAGTGACACAGTACAGTAGATATCTGGGATACTACTGAGTGACAGTACAGTAGATATCTGGTATACTACTGAGTGACAGTACAGTAGATATCTGGGATACTACTGAGTGACAGTACAGTAGATATCTGGTATACTACTGAGTGACACAGTACAGTAGATATCTGGTATACTACTGAGTGACACAGTACAGTAGATATCTGGTATACTACTGAGTGACAGTACAGTAGATATCTGGTATACTACTGAGTGACAGTACAGTAGATATCTGGTATACTACTGAGTGACAGTACAGTAGATATCTGGGATGCTACTGAGTGACAGTACAGTAGATATCTGGTATACTACTGAGTGACAGTACAATAGATATCTGGGATACTACTGAGTGACAGTACAGTAGATATCTGGGATACTACTGAGTGACAGTACAGTAGATATCTGGGATACTACTGAGTGACAGTACAGTAGATATCTGGTATACTACTGAGTGACAGTACAGTAGATATCTGGGATACTACTGAGTGACAGTACAGTAGATATCTGGGATGCTACTGAGTGACAGTACAGTAGATATCTGGTATACTACTGAGTGACAGTACAGTAGATATCTGGGATACTACTGAGTGACAGTACAGTAGATATCTGGGATGCTACTGAGTGACAGTACAGTAGATATCTGGTATACTACTGAGTGACAGTACAGTAGATATCTGGGATACTACTGAGTGACAGTACAGTAGATATCTGGGATACTACTGAGTGACAGTACAGTAGATATCTGGTATACTACTGAGTGACAGTACAGTAGATATCTGGGATACTACTGAGTGACAGTACAGTAGATATCTGGTATACTACTGAGTGACAGTACAGTAGATATCTGGTATACTACTGAGTGACAGTACAGTAGATATCTGGTATACTACTGAGTGACAGTACAGTAGATATCTGGGATACTACTGAGTGACAGTACAGTAGATATCTTGTATACTACTGAGTGACAGTACATTAGATATCTGGTATATTACTGAGATACAGTACAGTAGCTTTAAAACGTGAAAATCCTACTGTCCAATAAATGATAGCAATGTAGTCAAAAGGCTTCCATGTCCATTCTGTTTCTAGGGAAAATTAATACTGTACACTTTACACTGTTGTCTTTCTGTTTAAATACTGTACACTTTACACTGTTGTCTTTCTGTTTAAATACTGTACACTTTACACTATTGTCTTTCTGTTTAAATACTGTACACTTTACACTGTTGTCTTTCTGTTTAAATACTGTACACTTTACACTGTTGTCTTTCTGTTTAAATACTGTACACTTTACACTATTGTCTTTCTGTTTAAATACTGTACACTTTACACTGTTGTCTTTCTGTTTAAATACTGTACACTTTACACTGTTGTCTTTCTGTTTAAATACTGTACACTTTACACTGTTGTCTTTCTGTTTAAATACTGTACACTTTACACTGTTGTCTTTCTGTTTAAATACTGTACACTTTACACTGTTGTCTTTAAAATATATTTAATGTTTTATTGCCACATACACTGGATAGGTGCAGTGTAATGTGTTGTTTTACAGGGTCAGTCATAGTAGTATGATAGGTGTTGTTTTACAGGGTCAGTCATAGTAGTATGATAGGTGTTGTTCTACAGGGTCAGTCATAGTAGTACGATAGGTGTTGTTTTACAGGGTCAGTCATAGTAGTATGATAGGTGTTGTTTTACAGGGTCAGTCATAGTAGTACGATAGGTGTTGTTCTACAGGGTCAGTCATAGTAGTATGATAGGTGTTGTTTTACAGGGTCAGTCATAGTAGTATGATAGGTGTTGTTTTACAGGGTCAGTCATAGTAGTACGATAGGTGTTGTTCTACAGGGTCAGTCATAGTAGTATGATAGGTGTTGTTTTACAGGGTCAGTCATAGTAGTATGATAGGTGTTGTTTTACAGGGTCAGTCATAGTAGTATGATAGGTGTTGTTTTACAGGGTCAGTCATAGTAGTACGATAGGTGTTGTTCTACAGGGTCAGTCATAGTAGTATGATAGGTGTTCTACAGGGTCAGTCATAGTAGTATGATAGGTGTTGTTCTACAGGGTCAGTCATAGTAGTATGATAGGTGTTGTTTTACAGGGTCAGTCATAGTAGTATGATAGGTGTTGTTCTACAGGGTCAGTCATAGTAGTATGATAGGTGTTGTTTTACAGGGTCAGTCATAGTAGTATGATAGGTGCAGTGCAATGTGTTGTTTACAGGGTCAGTCATAGTAGTATGATAGGTGTTGTTCTACAGGGTCAGTCATAGTAGTATGATAGGTGTTGTTTTACAGGGTCAGTCATAGTAGTACAATAGGTGCAGTGTAATGTGTTGCTTCACAGGGTCAGTCATAGTAGTATGATAGGTGTTGTTTTACAGGGTCAGTCATAGTAGTATGATAGGTGTTGTTTTACAGGGTCAGTCATAGTAGTATGATAGGTGCAGTGCAATGTGTTGTTTACAGGGTCAGTCATAGTAGTATGATAGGTGTTGTTCTACAGGGTCAGTCATAGTAGTATGATAGGTGTTGTTTTACAGGGTCAGTCATAGTAGTATGATAGGTGTTGTTCTACAGGGTCAGTCATAGTAGTATGATAGGTGTTGTTTTACAGGGTCAGTCATAGTAGTATGATAGGTGCAGTGCAATGTGTTGTTTACAGGGTCAGTCATAGTAGTATGATAGGTGTTGTTCTACAGGGTCAGTCATAGTAGTATGATAGGTGTTGTTTTACAGGGTCAGTCATAGTAGTACAATAGGTGCAGTGTAATGTGTTGCTTCACAGGGTCAGTCATAGTAGTATGATAGGTGTTGTTTTACAGGGTCAGTCATAGTAGTACGATAGGTGTTGTTTTACAGGGTCAGTCATAGTAGTATGATAGGTGTTGTTTTACAGGGTCAGTCATAGTAGTATGATAGGTGTTGTTTTACAGGGTCAGTCATAGTACAGCACCCCTGGAGCCAATCAGAAAGCTGTAACCTATAGACCTGCCACCCTAATAACAGGCCTCCAGGACCATAAGCCCTTAGTGATTTTAAATGACGTTTAAGAAGACAGAGGGCCACGTTTTGACCACACTGCCTTCTTCCAGGAACACGTGGTCCTCTGTAGTTCAGCTGGTAGAGCATGGCTCTTTCGCAACGCCAGGATAACTGGGTTCGATTCCCGGGACCACCCCTTACGTTAAAACATGATGTAAGCATGACTAAGTCTCTGTGGATAAAAGTCTCTGCTAAATCGCATAATATTACTGCTATTATTAAAAATCCTACCTGTTAACTTTTGCTACCCAGTAATGACATGTTGAATGTGACGAAACGGCACCCGTTAGTCACATTCTGTTCTCTCACCAGGGCCCGTCCCAAATGGCTCCCTATTCACTACATAGTGCACTGCTTATGTAGCCCTGGTCAAAAGTAGTGCACTATATATAGGGAATAGGGTAGCACAGGGCTCTGGTCTAAAGTAGTGCACTATATAGGGAATAGGGTAGCACAGGGCTCTGGTCTAAAGTAGTGCACTATATAGGGAATAGGGTAGCACAGGGCTCTGGTCTAAAGTAGTGCACTATATAGGGAATAGGGTAGCACAGGGCTCTGGTCTAAAGTAGTGCACTATATAGGGAATAGGGTAGCACAGGGCTCTGGTCTAAAGTAGTGCACTATATTGGGAATAGGGTAGCACAGGGCTCTGGTCTAAAGTAGTGCACTATATAGGGAATAGGGTAGCACAGGGCTCTGGTCTAAAGTAGTGCACTATATAGGGAATAGGGCAGCACAGGGCTCTGGTCTAAAGTAGTGCACTATATAGGGAATAGGGTAGCACAGGGCTCTGGTCTAAAGTAGTGCACTATATAGGGAATAGGGTAGCACAGGGCTCTGGTCTAAAGTAGTGCACTATATAGGGAATAGGGTAGCACAGGGCTCTGGTCTAAAGTAGTGCACTATATAGGGAATAGGGCAGCACAGGGCTCTGGTCTAAAGTAGTGCACTATATAGGGAATAGGGTAGCACAGGGCTCTGGTCTAAAGTAGTGCACTATATAGGGAATAGGGTAGCACAGGGCTCTGGTCTAAAGTAGTGCACTATATAGGGAATAGGGTAGCACAGGGCTCTGGTCTAAAGTAGTGCACTATATAGGGAATAGGGCAGCACAGGGCTCTGGTCTAAAGTAGTGCACTATATAGGGAATAGGGTAGCACAGGGCTCTGGTCTAAAGTAGTGCACTATATAGGGAATAGGGAATGATGACACAGACGCTCGTCAGTTAAAGCAGAGAGCGTTTAAAAGGGGGGGGGCGGTAAATCTATTTTTGAACCAGTGCTGTGTAATTTACTTTATTTCAAGATGGTAATTTCATATCCCCCTATGATTTCAAGGATGAAGTAGTGTGGCCTGGATGTTTTCTGAAACCCCGGAGAATGTTGCTGGCAACACTGTGCTGTCAGCACCGCGAGGACATCGGACAACATTCCATGTCAGAACGAGGAGCTAAAAACCAAATCTGCAGAATCGCCTCTCAAATGCTTTCCGTCCAACCCAATAGCACCTTGTTTCTCCCCTCAGCAGCCTATTAAGAAGGTCAAGTCAGTTTACGACGTCCTCCACATGTAAACACCAGACCAGCAGAACGGCCTCACTACACTCGCAATGCCTTGCTATACATCTTTACTGTACATCTGTTCACATCATTGACTTTCACATCATTTCTTGTCGTGAAGAATTTGTTCTTAACTGACTTGCCTAGTTAAATAAAAAGGTTAAATAAAAAGGTTTAATAAAAAGTGAAATAAAAGATTGAATAAATAAAACATTTGAGAGACACCTTGACAGGAGTTATTGTCAACTTGGTATGTTCTCCCAGCATGCACTGCATTCTCAGGAGTAAGGAGGACTACCTAAAGATAGTTGGTGATGTAATGATCCGTAGATCAGCAGGACATAGGGAGAACAGAGACTAACTATCCACCAGTAACCATCACCCCTCATTGTGTTCCAAAACCCCACTAGTATCGAGGCCCACGCTGGGTTCAGGTGACTGGCTAATCACTGCACTAATGTTGTGTACAGCAGGTCGTCCTTCATTCTAAAAACACAGGTGGGAGGGTTTCCATACTTTAAGTGTGTAGCTTCAGTATGCATACATTTACAAATAACCAAGGCATGGTAATCATGCATATGACATTGTGCAAGGTGGGGTACGCCAACATGACATTCTGCCGTCTGGAAGGACAAGCATCAGACGAGACACCCTTCCACGTGGTGTAGCACGGGATCTCCCTACAGGTCATTCACAGGTTGTTGACAGGGACAGACACGGGAGCATTTCTGCAACATGCTCAGAAAGACCTGTCACAATGATCCCTCTGAAGGTGCATCGTTTCTCCCTGAAGTAGTACTGTACTGAGAAACAGATAATAAAAGCCTTGTAGTACTGTACTGTTAACCCAAGAGACACAGATAATAAAAGCCTTGTAGTACTTGTGTCCCTGTAGTACTGTACTGAGACACAGAGAACAAAAGCCTTGTAGTACCTGTGTCCCTGTAGTACTGTACTGAGAAACAGAGAATAAAAGCCTTGTAGTACCTATGTCCCTGTAGTACTGTACTGTTAACCCAAGAGAAACAGAGAATAAAAGCCTTGTAGTACCTGTGTCCTGCACACCATCCAGGGGGTGGAAGTCTTGAAGATTGAGAATAAAACAGGACAACAGTCTATGTCTCCGTCAGACTGACATTCTTACAGTCCCCTCTGCTCTGCTCTCTGTGGTTGTCGAGGCTGGCTTCAGTCCGGTAGTTGACTGTGTCTGTCTGTTAAGGTCTGGTCTGTTCAGGCTGGCTTCAGTCCGGTAGTTGACTGTGTCTGTCTGTTAAGGTCTGGTCTGTTCAGGCTGGCTTCAGTCCGGTGGTTGACTGTGTCTGTCTGTTAAGGTCTGGTCTGTTCAGGCTGGCTGGTTCCAGTATTATGTGAAGCGGTTGCTCATCATTAACACCTCCTTATAAAGAACGGGATGAGTCAATGACAGAGCTCTTCAGTCAGTCAGGATGCAGTGGAGAGGAGCGGCAGGCAGACAGACAGCTAACTCACCACAGAGAGAGAGAGAGAGAGAGACACACACACACACGAGTCGCAACGACTAAAGAACGACACACAGCTCAGGAACAGACAGATTGGTGACAGGGTGTGTGTGTTTGTGTGCGCATGCATTTGAAGAGGATGTGGGGGAGGACCCTGAGTGCCTTACTACTCATCAGCCGGTTCACCATCTAAATCACCAGCTTGGGCTCCTGGAAACAGCATGCCTTCTACACGACGACAAACACAGCACAGACAGACAGCACAGACAGACAGCACAGACAGACAGCACAGAGAGACAGACAGCACAGACAGACAGCACAGAGAGACAGCACAGAGAGACAGCACAGAGAGACAGCACAGAGAGACAGCACAGAGACAAAAGCACAGAGACACAGCACAGAGACACAGCACAGAGAGACAGCAGACACACAGACATGAAATGAACTCAAAGGACGTCTTTGGTAAAAAATAAATAATAAGAAGAATTCCGTCAAATGGTAAAAAGAGACCAAGCTGCAATCTATGTTCCCATCCTGGTTTATCAGTCCCAGCCTTTCCCACAGTCACCCTCACCATTACTGTATACTGCAGAACTACACAGACACAACAGACACACAGCACCCGAGGGAGATGGGTAATCACAGCACCCTAGGGAGAAGGGTAATCACATCACCCTAGGGAGATGGGTAATCACAGCACCCGAGGGAGATGGGTAATCACAGCACCCGAGGGAGATGGGTAATCACAGCACCCGAGGGAGATGTGTAATCACAGCACCCGAGGGAGATGGGTAATCACATCACCCTAGGGACATGGGTAATCACATCACCCTAGGGAGATGGGTAATCACATCACCCTAGGGAGATGGGTAATCACAGCACCCGAGGGAGATGGGTAATCACAGCACCCGAGGGAGATGGGTAATCACAGCACCCGAGGGAGATGGGTAATCACAGCACCCTAGGGAGATGGGTAATCACAGCACCCGAGGGAGATGGGTAATCACAGCACCCGAGGGAGATGGGTAATCACAGCACCCCGAGGGAGATGGGTAATCACAGCACCCTAGGGAGATGGGTAATCACAGCACCCGAGGGAGATGGGTAATCACAGCACCCGAGGGAGATGGGTAATCACAGCACCCGAGGGAGATGGGTAATCACAGCACCCGAGGGAGATGGGTAATCACAGCACCCTAGGGAGATGGGTAATCACAGCACCCGAGGGACATGGGTAATCACAGCACCCGAGGGACATGGGTAATCACATCACCCTAGGGACATGGGTAATCACATCACCCTAGGGAGATGGGTAATCACAGCACCCGAGGGAGATGGGTAATCACAGCACCCTAGGGAGATGGGTAATCACAGCACCCGAGGGAGATGGGTAATCACAGCACCCGAGGGATATGGGTAATCACAGCACCCCGAGGGAGATGGGTAATCACAGCACCCTAGGGAGATGGGTAATCACAGCACCCGAGGGAGATGGGTAATCACAGCACCCGAGGGAGATGGGTAATCACAGCACCCGAGGGAGATGGGTAATCACAGCACCCGAGGGAGATGGGTAATCACAGCACCCGAGGGAGATGGGTAATCACAGCACCCGAGGGAGATGGGTAATCACAGCACCCGAGGGAGATGGGTAATCACAGCACCCTAGGGAGATGGGTAATCACAGCACCCTAGGGAGATGGGTAATCACAGCACCCGAGGGACATGGGTAATCACAGCACCCGAGGGAGATGGGTAATCACAGCACCCGAGGGAGATGGGTAATCACAGCACCCTAGGGAGGTGGGTAATCACAGCACCCGAGGGAGATGGGTAATCACAGCACCCTAGGGAGATGGGTAATCACAGCACCCTAGGGAGATGGGTAATCACAGCACCCCTAGGGAGATGGGTAATCACAGCACCCTAGGGAGATGGGTAATCACAGCACCCGAGGGAGATGGGTAATCCCAGCACCCGAGGGAGATGGGTAATCCCAGCACCCGAGGGAGATGGGTAATCACAGCACCCGAGGGAGATGGGTAATCACAGCACCCTAGGGAGATGGGTAATCACAGCACCCTAGGGAGATGGGTAATCACAGCACCCGAGGGAGATGGGTAATCACAGCACCCGAGGGAGATGGGTAATCACAGCACCCAGCTGAGAGGTAACCAGCACGTTGTTGATATCGCGTAATGTAGTGACACGTACTAATTACTTCATTCATTAGCAATTAACGTATGATGTCATTTCATCTCAGAGGGCAAATAGACTTCCAGCTGAGATAATAGGAACAGCTGGCTAAGAACATCTGCTACAGGTTGAGCTGTATACACAGGGCTGTGTGTCTGACTGGAGGATGTGGTGGTAGTAGTAACATCTACTACAGGTTGAGCTGTATACACAGGGCTGTGTGTCTGACTGGAGGATGTAGTGGTAGTAGTAACATCTACTACAGGTTGAGCTGTATACACAGGGCTGTGTGTCTGACTGGAGGATGTAGTGGTAGTAGTAACATCTACTACAGGTTGAGCTGTATACACAGGGCTGTGTGTCTGACTGGAGGATGTGGTGGTAGTAACATCTACTACAGGTTGAGCTGTATACACAGGGCTGTGTGTCTGACTGGAGGATGTGGTGGTAGTAACATCTACTACAGGTTGAGCTGTATACACAGGGCTGTGTGTCTGACTGGAGGATGTGGTGGTAGTAACATCTACTACAGGTTGAGCTGTATACACAGGGCTGTGTGTCTGACTGGAGGATGTAGTGGTAGTAGTAACATCTACTACAGGTTGAGCTGTATACACAGGGCTGTGTGTCTGACTGGAGGATGTGGTGGTAGTAGTAACATCTACTACAGGTTGAGCTGTATACACAGGGCTGTGTGTCTGACTGGAGGATGTGGTGGTAGTAACATCTACTACAGGTTGAGCTGTATACACAGGGCTGTGTGTCTGACTGGAGGATGTAGTGGTAGTAGTAACATCTACTACAGGTTGAGCTGTATACACAGGGCTGTGTGTCTGACTGGAGGATGTGGTGGTAGTAGTAACATCTACTACAGGTTGAGCTGTATACACAGGGCTGTGTGTCTGACTGGAGGATGTGGTGGTAGTAACATCTACTACAGGTTGAGCTGTATACACAGGGCTGTGTGTCTGACTGGAGGATGTGGTGGTAGTAGTAACACATTGTGTCATCTCTAGTCCTCTCACACACACACACACAGCACTGAGGTAGAGGAGCAGGAAGTGCTCAATCAAGAGCTCTGACAAGCCCTTTCCCAACAAATCAGCGATAAAAAGCAAAAGAAGAGAAATTTGTAAAAAATAATAATAGTAAATAGTAACACAATAAAATAACAATAATGAGACTATATACAAGGAGTACCAGTACCCCTGTAGTATTATAATAATGAGACTATATACAAGGAGTACCAGTACCCCTGTAGTATTATAATAATGAGACTATATACAAGGAGTACCAGTACCCCTGTAGTATTATAATAATGAGACAATATACAAGGAGTACCAGTACCCCTGTAGTATTATAATAATGAGACTATATACAAGGAGTACCAGTACCCCTGTAGTATTATAATAATGAGACTATATACAAGGAGTACCAGTACCCCTGTAGTATTATAATAATGAGACTATATACAAGGAGTACCAGTACCCCTGTAGTATTATAATAATGAGACTATATACAAGGAGTACCAGTACCCCTGTAGTATTATAATAATGAGACTATATACAAGGAGTACCAGTACCCCTGTAGTATTATAATAATGAGACTATATACAAGGAGTACCAGTACCCCTGTAGTATTATAATAATGAGACTATATACAAGGAGTACCAGTACCCCTGTAGTATTATAATAATGAGACTATATACAAGGAGTACCAGTACCCCTGTAGTATTATAATAATGAGACTATATACAAGGAGTACCAGTACCCATGTAGTATTATAATAATGAGACTATATACAAGGAGTACCAGTACCCCTGTAGTATTATAATAATGAGACTATATACAAGGAGTACCAGTACCCCTGTAGTATTATAATAATGAGACTATATACAAGGAGTACCAGTACCCCTGTAGTATTATAATAATGAGACTATATACAAGGAGTACCAGTACCCCTGTAGTATTATAATAATGAGACTATATACAAGGAGTACCAGTACCCCTGTAGTATTATAATAATGAGACTATATACAAGGAGTACCAGTACCCCTGTAGTATTATAATAATGAGACTATATACAAGGAGTACCAGTACCCCTGTAGTATTATAATAATGAGACTATATACAAGGAGTACCAGTACCCATGTAGTATTATAATAATGAGACTATATACAAGGAGTACCAGTACCCCTGTAGTATTATTATAATGAGACTATATACAAGGAGTACCAGTACCCCTGTAGTATTATAATAATGAGACTATATACAAGGAGTACCAGTACCCCTGTAGTATTATAATAATGAGACTATATACAAGGAGTACCAGTACCCCTGTAGTATTATAATAATGAGACTATATACAAGGAGTACCAGTACCCCTGTAGTATTATAATAATGAGACTATATACAAGGAGTACCAGTACCCCTGTAGTATTATAATAATGAGACTATATACAAGGAGTACCAGTACCCCTGTAGTATTATAATAATGAGACTATATACAAGGAGTACCAGTACCCCTGTAGTATTATAATAATGAGACTATATACAAGGAGTACCAGTACCCCTGTAGTATTATAATAATGAGACTATATACAAGGAGTACCAGTACCCCTGTAGTATTATAATAATGAGACTATATACAAGGAGTACCAGTACCCCTGTAGTATTATAATAATGAGACTATATACAAGGAGTACTAGTACCCCTGTAGTATTATAATAATGAGACTATATACAAGGAGTACCAGTACCCCTGTAGTATTATAATAATGAGACTATATACAAGGAGTACCAGTACCCCTGTAGTATTATAATAATGAGACTATATACAAGGAGTACTAGTACCCCTGTAGTATTATAATAATGAGACTATATACAAGGAGTACCAGTACCCCTGTAGTATTATAATAATGAGACTATATACAAGGAGTACCAGTACCCCTGTAGTATTATAATAATGAGACTATATACAAGGAGTACCAGTACCCATGTAGTATTATAATAATGAGACTATATACAAGGAGTACCAGTACCCCTGTAGTATTATAATAATGAGACTATATACAAGGAGTACCAGTACCCCTGTAGTATTATAATAATGAGACTATATACAAGGAGTACCAGTACCCCTGTAGTATTATAATAATGAGACTATATACAAGGAGTACCAGTACCCCTGTAGTATTATAATAATGAGACTATATACAAGGAGTACCAGTACCCCTGTAGTATTATAATAATGAGACTATATACAAGGAGTACCAGTACCCCTGTAGTATTATAATAATGAGACTATATACAAGGAGTACCAGTACCCCTGTAGTATTATAATAATGAGACTATATACAAGGAGTACCAGTACCCCTGTAGTATTATAATAATGAGACTATATACAAGGAGTACCAGTACCCCTGTAGTATTATAATAATGAGACTATATACAAGGAGTACCAGTACCCCTGTAGTATTATAATAATGAGACTATATACAAGGAGTACCAGTACCCCTGTAGTATTATAATAATGAGACTATATACAAGGAGTACCAGTACCCCTGTAGTATTATAATAATGAGACTATATACAAGGAGTACCAGTACCCCTGTAGTATTATAATAATGAGACTATATACAAGGAGTACCAGTACCCCTGTAGTATTATAATAATGAGACTATATACAAGGAGTACCAGTACCCCTGTAGTATTATAATAATGAGACTATATACAAGGAGTACCAGTACCCCTGTAGTATTATAATAATGAGACTATATACAAGGAGTACCAGTACCCCTGTAGTATTATAATAATGAGACTATATACAAGGAGTACCAGTACCCCTGTAGTATTATAATAATGAGACTATATACAAGGAGTACCAGTACCCCTGTAGTATTATAATAATGAGACTATATACAAGGAGTACCAGTACCCCTGTAGTATTATAATAATGAGACTATATACAAGGAGTACCAGTACCCATGTAGTATTATAATAATGAGACTATATACAAGGAGTACCAGTACCCCTGTAGTATTATAATAATGAGACTATATACAAGGAGTACCAGTACCCCTGTAGTATTATAATAATGAGACTATATACAAGGAGTACCAGTACCCCTGTAGTATTATAATAATGAGACTATATACAAGGAGTACCAGTACCCCTGTAGTATTATAATAATGAGACTATATACAAGGAGTACCAGTACCCCTGTAGTATTATAATAATGAGACTATATACAAGGAGTACCAGTACCCCTGTAGTATTATAATAATGAGACTATATACAAGGAGTACCAGTACCCCTGTAGTATTATAATAATGAGACTATATACAAGGAGTACCAGTACCCATGTAGTATTATAATAATGAGACTATATACAAGGAGTACCAGTACCCCTGTAGTATTATTATAATGAGACTATATACAAGGAGTACCAGTACCCCTGTAGTATTATAATAATGAGACTATATACAAGGAGTACCAGTACCCCTGTAGTATTATAATAATGAGACTATATACAAGGAGTACCAGTACCCCTGTAGTATTATAATAATGAGACTATATACAAGGAGTACCAGTACCCCTGTAGTATTATAATAATGAGACTATATACAAGGAGTACCAGTACCCCTGTAGTATTATAATAATGAGACTATATACAAGGAGTACCAGTACCCCTGTAGTATTATAATAATGAGACTATATACAAGGAGTACCAGTACCCCTGTAGTATTATAATAATGAGACTATATACAAGGAGTACCAGTACCCCTGTAGTATTATAATAATGAGACTATATACAAGGAGTACCAGTACCCCTGTAGTATTATAATAATGAGACTATATACAAGGAGTACCAGTACCCCTGTAGTATTATAATAATGAGACTATATACAAGGAGTACTAGTACCCCTGTAGTATTATAATAATGAGACTATATACAAGGAGTACCAGTACCCCTGTAGTATTATAATAATGAGACTATATACAAGGAGTACCAGTACCCCTGTAGTATTATAATAATGAGACTATATACAAGGAGTACCAGTACCCCTGTAGTATTATAATAATGAGACTATATACAAGGAGTACCAGTACCCCTGTAGTATTATAATAATGAGACTATATACAAGGAGTACCAGTACCCCTGTAGTATTATAATAATGAGACTATATACAAGGAGTACCAGTACCCATGTAGTATTATAATAATGAGACTATATACAAGGAGTACCAGTACCCCTGTAGTATTATAATAATGAGACTATATACAAGGAGTACCAGTACCCCTGTAGTATTATAATAATGAGACTATATACAAGGAGTACCAGTACCCCTGTAGTATTATAATAATGAGACTATATACAAGGAGTACCAGTACCCCTGTAGTATTATAATAATGAGACTATATACAAGGAGTACCAGTACCCCTGTAGTATTATAATAATGAGACTATATACAAGGAGTACCAGTACCCCTGTAGTATTATAATAATGAGACTATATACAAGGAGTACCAGTACCCCTGTAGTATTATAATAATGAGACTATATACAAGGAGTACCAGTACCCCTGTAGTATTATAATAATGAGACTATATACAAGGAGTACCAGTACCCCTGTAGTATTATAATAATGAGACTATATACAAGGAGTACCAGTACCCCTGTAGTATTATAATAATGAGACTATATACAAGGAGTACCAGTACCCCTGTAGTATTATAATAATGAGACTATATACAAGGAGTACCAGTACCCCTGTAGTATTATAATAATGAGACTATATACAAGGAGTACCAGTACCCCTGTAGTATTATAATAATGAGACTATATACAAGGAGTACCAGTACCCCTGTAGTATTATAATAATGAGACTATATACAAGGAGTACCAGTACCCCTGTAGTATTATAATAATGAGACTATATACAAGGAGTACCAGTACCCCTGTAGTATTATAATAATGAGACTATATACAAGGAGTACCAGTACCCCTGTAGTATTATAATAATGAGACTATATACAAGGAGTACCAGTACCCCTGTAGTATTATAATAATGAGACTATATACAAGGAGTACCAGTACCCCTGTAGTATTATAATAATGAGACTATATACAAGGAGTACCAGTACCCCTGTAGTATTATAATAATGAGACTATATACAAGGAGTACCAGTACCCCTGTAGTATTATAATAATGAGACTATATACAAGGAGTACTAGTACCCCTGTAGTATTATAATAATGAGACTATATACAAGGAGTACCAGTACCCCGTAGTATTATAATAATGAGACTATATACAAGGAGTACCAGTACCCCTGTAGTATTATAATAATGAGACTATATACAAGGAGTACCAGTACCCCTGTAGTATTATAATAATGAGACTATATACAAGGAGTACTAGTACCCCTGTAGTATTATAATAATGAGACTATATACAAGGAGTACCAGTACCCCTGTAGTATTATAATAATGAGACTATATACAAGGAGTACCAGTACCCCTGTAGTATTATAATAATGAGACTATATACAAGGAGTACTAGTACCCCTGTAGTATTATAATAATGAGACTATATACAAGGAGTACTAGTACCCCTGTAGTATTATTATAATGAGACTATATACAAGGAGTACCAGTACCCCTGTAGTATTATAATAATGAGACTATATACAAGGAGTACCAGTACCCCTGTAGTATTATAATAATGAGACTATATACAAGGAGTACCAGTACCCCTGTAGTATTATAATAATGAGACTATATACAAGGAGTACCAGTACCCCTGTAGTATTATAATAATGAGACTATATACAAGGAGTACCAGTACCCCTGTAGTATTATAATAATGAGACTATATACAAGGAGTACCAGTACCCCTGTAGTATTATAATAATGAGACTATATACAAGGAGTACCAGTACCCCTGTAGTATTATAATAATGAGACTATATACAAGGAGTACCAGTACCCCTGTAGTATTATAATAATGAGACTATATACAAGGAGTACTAGTACCCCTGTAGTATTATAATAATGAGACTATATACAAGGAGTACCAGTACCCCTGTAGTATTATAATAATGAGACTATATACAAGGAGTACCAGTACCCCTGTAGTATTATAATAATGAGACTATATACAAGGAGTACCAGTACCCCTGTAGTATTATAATAATGAGACTATATACAAGGAGTACCAGTACCCCTGTAGTATTATTATAATGAGACTATATACAAGGAGTACCAGTACCCCTGTAGTATTATAATAATGAGACTATATACAAGGAGTACCAGTACCCCTGTAGTATTATAATAATGAGACTATATACAAGGAGTACCAGTACCCCTGTAGTATTATAATAATGAGACTATATACAAGGAGTACCAGTACCCATGTAGTATTATAATAATGAGACTATATACAAGGAGTACCAGTACCCCTGTAGTATTATAATAATGAGACTATATACAAGGAGTACCAGTACCCCTGTAGTATTATAATAATGAGACTATATACAAGGAGTACCAGTACCCCTGTAGTATTATAATAATGAGACTATATACAAGGAGTACCAGTACCCCTGTAGTATTATAATAATGAGACTATATACAAGGAGTACCAGTACCCCTGTAGTATTATAATAATGAGACTATATACAAGGAGTACCAGTACCCCTGTAGTATTATAATAATGAGACTATATACAAGGAGTACCAGTACCCCTGTAGTATTATAATAATGAGACTATATACAAGGAGTACCAGTACCCCTGTAGTATTATAATAATGAGACTATATACAAGGAGTACCAGTACCCCTGTAGTATTATAATAATGAGACTATATACAAGGAGTACCAGTACCCCTGTAGTATTATAATAATGAGACTATATACAAGGAGTACCAGTACCCCTGTAGTATTATAATAATGAGACTATATACAAGGAGTACCAGTACCCCTGTAGTATTATAATAATGAGACTATATACAAGGAGTACCAGTACCCCTGTAGTATTATAATAATGAGACTATATACAAGGAGTACCAGTACCCCTGTAGTATTATAATAATGAGACTATATACAAGGAGTACCAGTACCCCTGTAGTATTATAATAATGAGACTATATACAAGGAGTACCAGTACCCCTGTAGTATTATAATAATGAGACTATATACAAGGAGTACCAGTACCCCTGTAGTATTATAATAATGAGACTATATACAAGGAGTACCAGTACCCCTGTAGTATTATAATAATGAGACTATATACAAGGAGTACCAGTACCCCTGTAGTATTATAATAATGAGACTATATACAAGGAGTACCAGTACCCCTGTAGTATTATAATAATGAGACTATATACAAGGAGTACCAGTACCCCTGTAGTATTATAATAATGAGACTATATACAAGGAGTACCAGTACCCCTGTAGTATTATAATAATGAGACTATATACAAGGAGTACCAGTACCCCTGTAGTATTATAATAATGAGACTATATACAAGGAGTACCAGTACCCCTGTAGTATTATAATAATGAGACTATATACAAGGAGTACCAGTACCCCTGTAGTATTATAATAATGAGACTATATACAAGGAGTACCAGTACCCCTGTAGTATTATAATAATGAGACTATATACAAGGAGTACCAGTACCCCTGTAGTATTATAATAATGAGACTATATACAAGGAGTACCAGTACCCCTGTAGTATTATAATAATGAGACTATATACAAGGAGTACCAGTACCCCTGTAGTATTATAATAATGAGACTATATACAAGGAGTACCAGTACCCCTGTAGTATTATAATAATGAGACTATATACAAGGAGTACCAGTACCCCTGTAGTATTATAATAATGAGACTATATACAAGGAGTACCAGTACCCCTGTAGTATTATAATAATGAGACTATATACAAGGAGTACCAGTACCCCTGTAGTATTATAATAATGAGACTATATACAAGGAGTACCAGTACCCCTGTAGTATTATAATAATGAGACTATATACAAGGAGTACCAGTACCCCTGTAGTATTATAATAATGAGACTATATACAAGGAGTACCAGTACCCCTGTAGTATTATAATAATGAGACTATATACAAGGAGTACCAGTACCCCTGTAGTATTATAATAATGAGACTATATACAAGGAGTACCAGTACCCCTGTAGTATTATAATAATGAGACTATATACAAGGAGTACCAGTACCCCTGTAGTATTATAATAATGAGACTATATACAAGGAGTACCAGTACCCCTGTAGTATTATAATAATGAGACTATATACAAGGAGTACCAGTACCCCTGTAGTATTATAATAATGAGACTATATACAAGGAGTACCAGTACCCCTGTAGTATTATAATAATGAGACTATATACAAGGAGTACCAGTACCCCTGTAGTATTATAATAATGAGACTATATACAAGGAGTACCAGTACCCCTGTAGTATTATAATAATGAGACTATATACAAGGAGTACCAGTACCCCTGTAGTATTATAATAATGAGACTATATACAAGGAGTACCAGTACCCCTGTAGTATTATAATAATGAGACTATATACAAGGAGTACCAGTACCCCTGTAGTATTATAATAATGAGACTATATACAAGGAGTACCAGTACCCCTGTAGTATTATAATAATGAGACTATATACAAGGAGTACCAGTACCCCTGTAGTATTATAATAATGAGACTATATACAAGGAGTACCAGTACCCCTGTAGTATTATAATAATGAGACTATATACAAGGAGTACCAGTACCCCTGTAGTATTATAATAATGAGACTATATACAAGGAGTACCAGTACCCCTGTAGTATTATAATAATGAGACTATATACAAGGAGTACCAGTACCCCTGTAGTATTATAATAATGAGACTATATACAAGGAGTACCAGTACCCCTGTAGTATTATAATAATGAGACTATATACAAGGAGTACCAGTACCCCTGTAGTATTATAATAATGAGACTATATACAAGGAGTACCAGTACCCCTGTAGTATTATAATAATGAGACTATATACAAGGAGTACCAGTACCCCTGTAGTATTATAATAATGAGACTATATACAAGGAGTACCAGTACCCCTGTAGTATTATAATAATGAGACTATATACAAGGAGTACCAGTACCCCTGTAGTATTATAATAATGAGACTATATACAAGGAGTACCAGTACCCCTGTAGTATTATAATAATGAGACTATATACAAGGAGTACCAGTACCCCTGTAGTATTATAATAATGAGACTATATACAAGGAGTACCAGTACCCCTGTAGTATTATAATAATGAGACTATATACAAGGAGTACCAGTACCCCTGTAGTATTATAATAATGAGACTATATACAAGGAGTACCAGTACCCCTGTAGTATTATTATAATGAGACTATATACAAGGAGTACCAGTACCCCTGTAGTATTATAATGAGACTATATACAAGGAGTACCAGTACCCCTGTAGTATTATAATAATGAGACTATATACAAGGAGTACCAGTACCCCTGTAGTATTATAATAATGAGACTATATACAAGGAGTACCAGTACCCCTGTAGTATTATAATAATGAGACTATATACAAGGAGTACCAGTACCCCTGTAGTATTATAATAATGAGACTATATACAAGGAGTACCAGTACCCCTGTAGTATTATAATAATGAGACTATATACAAGGAGTACCAGTACCCCTGTAGTATTATAATAATGAGACTATATACAAGGAGTACCAGTACCCCTGTAGTATTATAATAATGAGACTATATACAAGGAGTACCAGTACCCCTGTAGTATTATAATAATGAGACTATATACAAGGAGTACCAGTACCCCTGTAGTATTATAATAATGAGACTATATACAAGGAGTACTAGTACCCCTGTAGTATTATAATAATGAGACTATATACAAGGAGTACCAGTACCCCTGTAGTATTATAATAATGAGACTATATACAAGGAGTACCAGTACCCCTGTAGTATTATAATAATGAGACTATATACAAGGAGTACCAGTACCCCTGTAGTATTATAATAATGAGACTATATACAAGGAGTACCAGTACCCCTGTAGTATTATAATAATGAGACTATATACAAGGAGTACCAGTACCCCTGTAGTATTATAATAATGAGACTATATACAAGGAGTACCAGTACCCCTGTAGTATTATAATAATGAGACTATATACAAGGAGTACCAGTACCCCTGTAGTATTATAATAATGAGACTATATACAAGGAGTACCAGTACCCCTGTAGTATTATAATAATGAGACTATATACAAGGAGTACCAGTACCCCTGTAGTATTATAATAATGAGACTATATACAAGGAGTACCAGTACCCCTGTAGTATTATAATAATGAGACTATATACAAGGAGTACCAGTACCCCTGTAGTATTATAATAATGAGACTATATACAAGGAGTACCAGTACCCCTGTAGTATTATAATAATGAGACTATATACAAGGAGTACCAGTACCCCTGTAGTATTATAATAATGAGACTATATACAAGGAGTACCAGTACCCCTGTAGTATTATAATAATGAGACTATATACAAGGAGTACCAGTACCCCTGTAGTATTATAATAATGAGACTATATACAAGGAGTACCAGTACCCCTGTAGTATTATAATAATGAGACTATATACAAGGAGTACCAGTACCCCTGTAGTATTATAATAATGAGACTATATACAAGGAGTACCAGTACCCCTGTAGTATTATAATAATGAGACTATATACAAGGAGTACCAGTACCCCTGTAGTATTATAATAATGAGACTATATACAAGGAGTACCAGTACCCCTGTAGTATTATAATAATGAGACTATATACAAGGAGTACCAGTACCCCTGTAGTATTATAATAATGAGACTATATACAAGGAGTACCAGTACCCCTGTAGTATTATAATAATGAGACTATATACAAGGAGTACCAGTACCCCTGTAGTATTATAATAATGAGACTATATACAAGGAGTACCAGTACCCCTGTAGTATTATAATAATGAGACTATATACAAGGAGTACCAGTACCCCTGTAGTATTATAATAATGAGACTATATACAAGGAGTACCAGTACCCCTGTAGTATTATAATAATGAGACTATATACAAGGAGTACCAGTACCCCTGTAGTATTATAATAATGAGACTATATACAAGGAGTACCAGTACCCCTGTAGTATTATAATAATGAGACTATATACAAGGAGTACCAGTACCCCTGTAGTATTATAATAATGAGACTATATACAAGGAGTACCAGTACCCCTGTAGTATTATAATAATGAGACTATATACAAGGAGTACCAGTACCCCTGTAGTATTATAATAATGAGACTATATACAAGGAGTACCAGTACCCCTGTAGTATTATAATAATGAGACTATATACAAGGAGTACCAGTACCCCTGTAGTATTATAATAATGAGACTATATACAAGGAGTACCAGTACCCCTGTAGTATTATAATAATGAGACTATATACAAGGAGTACCAGTACCCCTGTAGTATTATAATAATGAGACTATATACAAGGAGTACCAGTACCCCTGTAGTATTATAATAATGAGACTATATACAAGGAGTACCAGTACCCCTGTAGTATTATAATAATGAGACTATATACAAGGAGTACCAGTACCCCTGTAGTATTATAATAATGAGACTATATACAAGGAGTACCAGTACCCCTGTAGTATTATTATAATGAGACTATATACAAGGAGTACCAGTACCCCTGTAGTATTATAATAATGAGACTATATACAAGGAGTACCAGTACCCCTGTAGTATTATAATAATGAGACTATATACAAGGAGTACCAGTACCCATGTAGTATTATAATACTCAAATTATTTCCTGCATTTCCGTTAATTTCTGCATTTCCTGCACTCATTTGAGATCATTTCCACACTGCCACGATATGGAGAAAAATGCTAGGCCTTATTTTTAACCAAATGTTGCAATTTAGATCTAAACAGTTGGGTGAACTTTTGGAATCATGAAAGTAGAATGTTTATTATAATTCTATAGTTAGAATATAAATAATAGTGGGCACTTTGAATACAGTTTTGTTTGACATGACAACGAATGAAAATGCCATGGACGAGTTATTGTGACAGGGTAGGAACCAAAGTGATGTTCAGTGTTTCCTAGGGGACCCTATAATCTTTGGCTTCATTAAATCTTTATTCATAAAGCCAACATATTCATGCTTCATCTATCCCTCTTTGATTTAGAAGATACGGTTAGCTAGCCAGCTAACTAGCGATTAGCATTAGTGGCTAACACGATTTAGCTTAACTTGCTAAGAAAATACAAACTAGCTGTTTGCAGATGTAAGAAACACAAACCTATACTGTAATTGTAGAATGCTTTTGGATTTATATTAAGATGAAAGTGGAAACAACATCGTTGTCATCAACATTGTTGCATGCGCTGCACTGACCATGCAGACTGAACGAAAATGTCTCGTGGTCAAGCAACAACAAATGCGCTCCTTGAGAGACAGGGGGCGGGGCTTAGTCTGTGTGGAAAGGGGCGTGGAGAGAGAGAGAGAGGTGAGGGATGACTCAAGTAGCGGAGTAAACTATAAAAATGGACGTTACACACGGTGTATCACATTTAACAAACCAAACATTCAAATACCGTTATAGAAGGTAAAGTAAAAACCCATAGCAGTCCGTTCATAAATACCAGTATATAGTCAAATACGGTATACCACCCAGCACTAAGTTGAAGTAATTGAACAATTCACTTTTTGAGGATCTGTGGTCCCATACCAAATATTTTCAGCCTCCTGAGGGGTAAGAGGCTTTGTCGTCCCCTCTCCACGACCGTGTTGGTGTGTTTGGACCATGATAGGTCCTTAGTGATTTGGACAACGAGGAACCTGAAGCATTCACCTTGCTCCACTATAGGCCCATCGATGTGAATGGGGGCGTGGCTCGGCCCTCCATTTCCTGTGGTCCACAATCATCTCTTTTGTCTTGCCTCACATTGAGGGAGAGGTTGTTGTCCTGGCAACCACACTGCCAGGTCTCTGACCTCCTCCCTATAGGCCGTCTCCTTGTTGTTGGTGATCAGGCTTACCACCGTTGTGTCGTCGGCAAACGTAATGATGGTGTTGGAGTAGAGCAAGGTCACGCAGTCATGGGTGAGTACAGGAGTGTTTACTGTTGAGTGTCATGATATGAATATTACATTGAGTGCTGCTGTACTGTCTCACGGATTCCTTCTTCCTACTACTGCTGGAGGCTCCAGGCCAAGGCTCTGCTGCTGGAGGCTCCAGGCCAAGGCTCTGCTGCTGGAGG
The DNA here is from genome assembly GCF_013265735.2 of Oncorhynchus mykiss. Taxonomy (NCBI): domain Eukaryota; kingdom Metazoa; phylum Chordata; class Actinopteri; order Salmoniformes; family Salmonidae; genus Oncorhynchus; species Oncorhynchus mykiss. The sequence goes on along the minus strand of NC_048587.1, from coordinate 8,337,760 downwards.
CTCCAGGCCAAGGCTCTGCTGCTGGAAGCTCCAGGCCAAGGCTCTGCTGCTGGAGGCTCCAGGCCAAGGCTCTGCTGCTGGAGGCTCCAGGCCAAGGCTGTGATGCTGGAGGCTACAGACCAAAGGCTCTGATGCTGGAGGCTACAGACCAAAGGCTCTGATGCTGGAGGCTACAGACCAAGGCTCTGATGCTGGAGGCTACAGACCAAGGCTCTGATGCTGGAGGCTACAGACCAAGGCTCTGATGCTGGAGGCTACAGACCAAGGCTGTGCTGCTGGAGGCTACAGACCAAGGCTCTGATGCTGGAGGCTACAGACCAAGGCTCTGATGCTGGAGGCTACAGGCCAAGGTTCTGATGTTCAAGAAATTATTGCAATACCATCATGAATGAGAAACAGCGTCTTTCTGGAGAATGTGAACTGCCATATCTTGCAGGGGATGAATACTGAGACGGAGTATTTAATTTACAAAGCTGCAAACGCAGTGGGAGAAGCATTTGATAATGTCATTATCAATTTAGACTGGTCCTTTGATTCATTCTGATTAGATTTTTTTTATGAATTGAAAGCGTACCTCCTTCAGACTGAAATGTTTCCTCGTCTGTTTTAAAACACATCTTGGCAATAAGACTCAAAACGTTTCCAGATCAATTTTACACGTCTGTTCCCTGAAATAGACGATCAGATAGTTTGGTGGTCCATGTTCTCTTAAAACAACAACTAACCACCCTGCCCTAGTGTGGAGTAACACTGTCATTAACCACCCTGCCCTAGTGTGGAGTAACACTGTCATTAACCACCCTGCCCTAGTGTGTAGTAACACTGTCATTAACCACCCTGCCCTAGTGTGGAGTAACACTGTCATTAACCACCCTGCCCTAGTGTGTAGTAACACTGTCATTAACCACCCTGCCCTAGTGTGTAGTAACACTGTCATTAACCACCCTGCCCTAGTGTGTAGTAACACTGTCATTAACCACCCTGCCCTAGTGTGTAGTAACACTGTCATTAACCACCCTGCCCTAGTGTGGAGTAACACTGTCATTAACCACCCTGCCCTAGTGTGTAGTAACACTGTCATTAACCACCCTGCCCTAGTGTGTAGTAACACTGTCATTACATCAACCACCCTGCCCTAGTGTGTAGTAACACTGTCATTACATCAACCACCCTGCCCTAGTGTGTAGTAACACTGTCATTAACCACCCTGCCCTGGTGTGGAGTAACACTGTCATTAACCACCCTGCCCTAGTGTGTAGTAACACTGTCATTAACCACCCTGCCCTAGTGTGTAGTAAGTCATTAACCACCCTGCCCTAGTGTGTAGTAACACTGTCATTAACCACCCTGCCCTAGTGTGTAGTAACACTGTCATTAACCACCCTGCCCTAGTGTGGAGTAACACTGTCATTAACCACCCTGCCCTAGTGTGTAGTAACACTGTCATTAACCACCCTGCCCTAGTGTGGAGTAACACTGTCATTAACCACCCTGCCCTAGTGTGTAGTAACACTGTCATTAACCACCCTGCCCTAGTGTGTAGTAACACTGTCATTAACCACCCTGCCCTAGTGTGGAGTAACACTGTCATTAACCACCCTGCCCTAGTGTGTAGTAACACTGTCATTAACCACCCTGACCTAGTGTGTAGTAACACTGTCATTAACCACCCTGTCCTAGTGTGGAGTAACACTGTCATTAACCACCCTGCCCTAGTGTGTAGTAACACTGTCATTAACCACCCTGCCCTAGTGTGTAGTAACACTGTCATTACATTAACCACCCTGCCCTAGTGTGTAGTAACACTGTCATTAACCACCCTGCCCTAGTGTGTAGTAACACTGTCATTAACCACCCTGCCCTGGTGTGGAGTAACACTGTCATTAACCACCCTGCCCTAGTGTGTAGTAACACTGTCATTAACCACCCTGCCCTAGTGTGTAGTAACACTGTCATTACATCAACCACCCTGCCCTAGTGTGGAGTAACACTGTCATTAACCACCCTGCCCTAGTGTGGAGTAACACTGTCATTACATCAACCACCCTGCCCTGGTGTGTAGTAACACTGTCATTAACCACCCTGCCCTAGTGTGTAGTAACACTGTCATTAACCACCCTGTCCTAGTGTGTAGTAACACTGTCATTACATCAACCACCCTGCCCTGGTGTGTAGTAACACTGTCATTAACCACCCTGCCCTAGTGTGGAGTAACACTGTCATTAACCACCCTGCCCTAGTGTGGAGTAACACTGTCATTAACCACCCTGCCCTAGTGTGTAGTAATACTGTCATTAACCACCCTGCCCTAGTGTGTAGTAACACTGTCATTACATCAACCACCCTGCCCTAGTGTGTAGTAACACTGTCATTAACCACCCTGCCCTAGTGTGTAGTAACACTGTCATTAACCACCCTGCCCTAGTGTGGAGTAACACTGTCATTAACCACCCTGCCCTAGTGTGTAGTAACACTGTCATTAACCACCCTGCCCTAGTGTGGAGTAACACTGTCATTAACCACCCTGCCCTAGTGTGTAGTAACACTGTCATTAACCACCCTGCCCTAGTGTGTAGTAAGTCATTAACCACCCTGCCCTAGTGTGTAGTAACACTGTCATTAACCACCCTGCCCTAGTGTGGAGTAACACTGTCATTACATTAACCACCCTGCCCTAGTGTGTAGTAACACTGTCATTAACCACCCTGCCCTAGTGTGTAGTAACACTGTCATTAACCACCCTGCCCTGGTGTGGAGTAACACTGTCATTAACCACCCTGCCCTAGTGTGTAGTAACACTGTCATTAACCACCCTGCCCTGGTGTGGAGTAACACTGTCATTAACCACCCTGCCCTAGTGTGTAGTAACACTGTCATTAACCACCCTGCCCTAGTGTGTAGTAACACTGTCATTAACCACCCTGCCCTAGTGTGTAGTAACACTGTCATTAACCACCCTGCCCTAGTGTGTAGTAACACTGTCATTAACCACCCTGCCCTGGTGTGGAGTAACACTGTCATTAACCACCCTGCCCTAGTGTGTAGTAACACTGTCATTAACCACCCTGCCCTAGTGTGTAGTAACACTGTCATTAACCACCCTGCCCTAGTGTGTAGTAACACTGTCATTACATTAACCACCCTGCCCTAGTGTGTAGTAACACTGTCATTACATCAACCACCCTGCCCTGGTGTGTAGTAACACTGTCATTAACCACCCTGCCCTAGTGTGTAGTAACACTGTCATTAACCACCCTGTCCTAGTGTGTAGTAACACTGTCATTACATCAACCACCCTGCCCTGGTGTGTAGTAACACTGTCATTAACCACCCTGCCCTAGTGTGGAGTAACACTGTCATTAACCACCCTGCCCTAGTGTGGAGTAACACTGTCATTAACCACCCTGCCCTAGTGTGTAGTAATACTGTCATTAACCACCCTGCCCTAGTGTGTAGTAACACTGTCATTACATCAACCACCCTGCCCTAGTGTGTAGTAACACTGTCATTAACCACCCTGCCCTAGTGTGGAGTAACACTGTCATTAACCACCCTGCCCTAGTGTGTAGTAACACTGTCATTAACCACCCTGCCCTAGTGTATAGTAACACTGTCATTAACCACCCTGCCCTAGTGTGTAGTAACACTGTCATTACATCAACCACCCTGCCCTGGTGTGTAGTAACACTGTCATTAACCACCCTGCCCTAGTGTGGAGTAACACTGTCATTAACCACCCTGCCCTAGTGTGTAGTAACACTGTCATTAACCACCCTGCCCTAGTGTGTAGTAACACTGTCATTAACCACCCTGCCCTAGTGTGGAGTAACACTGTCATTACATTAACCACCCTGCCCTAGTGTGTAGTAACACTGTCATTAACCACCCTGCCCTGGTGTGGAGTAACACTGTCATTAACCACCCTGCCCTAGTGTGTAGTAACACTGTCATTAACCACCCTGCCCTAGTGTGGAGTAACACTGTCATTAACCACCCTGCCCTAGTGTGGAGTAACACTGTCATTAACCACCCTGCCCTAGTGTGTAGTAACACTGTCATTAACCACCCTGCCCTAGTGTGTAGTAACACTGTCATTAACCACCCTGCCCTAGTGTGTAGTAACACTGTCATTAACCACCCTGCCCTAGTGTGTAGTAACACTGTCATTAACCACCCTGCCCTAGTGTGTAGTAACACTGTCATTAACCACCCTGCCCTAGTGTGTAGTAACACTGTCATTACATTAACCACCCTGCCCTAGTGTGTAGTAACACTGTCATTAACCACCCTGCCCTAGTGTGTAGTAACACTGTCATTAACCACCCTGCCCTAGTGTGTAGTAACACTGTCATTAACCACCCTGCCCTAGTGTGTAGTAACACTGTCATTAACCACCCTGCCCTAGTGTGTAGTAACACTGTCATTAACCACCCTGCCCTAGTGTGTAGTAACACTGTCATTAACCACCCTGCCCTAGTGTGGAGTAACACTGTCATTAACCACCCTGCCCTAGTGTGGAGTAACACTGTCATTAACCACCCTGCCCTGGTGTGGAGTAACACTGTCATTACATCAACCACCCTGCCCTGGTGTGGAGTAACACTGTCATTACATCAACCACCCTGCCCTAGTGTGTAGTAACACTGTCATTAACCACCCTGCCCTAGTGTGTAGTAACACTGTCATTACATCAACCACCCTGCCCTGGTGTGGAGTAACACTGTCATTACATCAACCACCCTGCCCTAGTGTGTAGTAACACTGTCATTAACCACCCTGCCCTAGTGTGTAGTAACACTGTCATTAACCACCCTGCCCTAGTGTGTAGTAACACTGTCATTACATCAACCACCCTGCCCTAGTGTGTAGTAACACTGTCATTAACCACCCTGCCCTGGTGTGGAGTAACACTGTCATTAACCACCCTGCCCTAGTGTGTAGTAACACTGTCATTAACCACCCTGCCCTAGTGTGTAGTAAGTCATTAACCACCCTGCCCTAGTGTGGAGTAACACTGTCATTAACCACCCTGCCCTAGTGTGTAGTAACACTGTCATTAACCACCCTGCCCTAGTGTGGAGTAACACTGTCATTAACCACCCTGCCCTAGTGTGTAGTAACACTGTCATTAACCACCCTGCCCTAGTGTGGAGTAACACTGTCATTAACCACCCTGCCCTAGTGTGTAGTAACACTGTCATTAACCACCCTGCCCTAGTGTGTAGTAAGTCATTAACCACCCTGCCCTAGTGTGTAGTAACACTGTCATTAACCACCCTGCCCTAGTGTGGAGTAACACTGTCATTAACCACCCTGCCCTAGTGTGTAGTAACACTGTCATTAACCACCCTGCCCTAGTGTGTAGTAAGTCATTAACCACCCTGCCCTAGTGTGTAGTAACACTGTCATTAACCACCCTGCCCTAGTGTGTAGTAACACTGTCATTAACCACCCTGCCCTAGTGTGTAGTAACACTGTCATTAACCACCCTGCCCTGGTGTGGAGTAACACTGTCATTAACCACCCTGCCCTAGTGTGTAGTAACACTGTCATTAACCACCCTGCCCTAGTGTGTAGTAACACTGTCATTAACCACCCTGCCCTAGTGTGTAGTAACACTGTCATTAACCACCCTGCCCTAGTGTGTAGTAACACTGTCATTAACCACCCTGCCCTAGTGTGTAGTAACACTGTCATTAACCACCCTGCCCTAGTGTGTAGTAACACTGTCATTACATCAACCACCCTGCCCTAGTGTGTAGTAACACTGTCATTACATCAACCACCCTGCCCTGGTGTGTAGTAACACTGTCATTAACCACCCTGCCCTAGTGTGTAGTAACACTGTCATTAACCACCCTGTCCTAGTGTGTAGTAACACTGTCATTACATCAACCACCCTGCCCTGGTGTGTAGTAACACTGTCATTAACCACCCTGCCCTAGTGTGGAGTAACACTGTCATTAACCACCCTGCCCTAGTGTGTAGTAATACTGTCATTAACCACCCTGCCCTAGTGTGTAGTAACACTGTCATTACATCAACCACCCTGCCCTAGTGTGTAGTAACACTGTCATTAACCACCCTGCCCTAGTGTGGAGTAACACTGTCATTAACCACCCTGCCCTAGTGTGTAGTAACACTGTCATTAACCACCCTGCCCTAGTGTGGAGTAACACTGTCATTAACCACCCTGCCCTAGTGTGTAGTAACACTGTCATTAACCACCCTGCCCTAGTGTGTAGTAAGTCATTAACCACCCTGCCCTAGTGTGTAGTAACACTGTCATTAACCACCCTGCCCTAGTGTGTAGTAACACTGTCATTACATTAACCACCCTGCCCTAGTGTGTAGTAACACTGTCATTAACCACCCTGCCCTAGTGTGTAGTAACACTGTCATTAACCACCCTGCCCTGGTGTGGAGTAACACTGTCATTAACCACCCTGCCCTAGTGTGTAGTAACACTGTCATTAACCACCCTGCCCTAGTGTGTAGTAACACTGTCATTAACCACCCTGCCCTAGTGTGTAGTAACACTGTCATTAACCACCCTGCCCTAGTGTGGAGTAACACTGTCATTACATCAACCACCCTGCCCTGGTGTGTAGTAACACTGTCATTAACCACCCTGCCCTAGTGTGGAGTAACACTGTCATTAACCACCCTGCCCTAGTGTGTAGTAACACTGTCATTACATCAACCACCCTGCCCTGGTGTGTAGTAACACTGTCATTAACCACCCTGCCCTAGTGTGTAGTAACACTGTCATTAACCACCCTGTCCTAGTGTGTAGTAACACTGTCATTACATCAACCACCCTGCCCTGGTGTGTAGTAACACTGTCATTAACCACCCTGCCCTAGTGTGGAGTAACACTGTCATTAACCACCCTGCCCTAGTGTGGAGTAACACTGTCATTAACCACCCTGCCCTAGTGTGTAGTAATACTGTCATTAACCACCCTGCCCTAGTGTGGAGTAACACTGTCATTAACCACCCTGCCCTAGTGTGGAGTAACACTGTCATTAACCACCCTGCCCTAGTGTGTAGTAATACTGTCATTAACCACCCTGCCCTAGTGTGGAGTAACACTGTCATTAACCACCCTGCCCTAGTGTGGAGTAACACTGTCATTACATCAACCACCCTGCCCTAGTGTGTAGTAACACTGTCATTAACCACCCTGCCCTAGTGTGGAGTAACACTGTCATTAACCACCCTGCCCTAGTGTGTAGTAACACTGTCATTAACCACCCTGCCCTAGTGTATAGTAACACTGTCATTAACCACCCTGCCCTAGTGTGTAGTAACACTGTCATTACATCAACCACCCTGCCCTGGTGTGGAGTAACACTGTCATTAACCACCCTGCCCTAGTGTGGAGTAACACTGTCATTAACCACCCTGCCCTAGTGTGTAGTAACACTGTCATTAACCACCCTGCCCTAGTGTGTAGTAACACTGTCATTACATTAACCACCCTGCCCTAGTGTGTAGTAACACTGTCATTAACCACCCTGCCCTAGTGTGTAGTAACACTGTCATTAACCACCCTGCCCTAGTGTGTAGTAACACTGTCATTAACCACCCTGTCCTAGTGTGTAGTAACACTGTCATTAACCACCCTGTCCTAGTGTGTAGTAACACTGTCATTACATCAACCACCCTGCCCTGGTGTGTAGTAACACTGTCATTAACCACCCTGCCCTAGTGTGGAGTAACACTGTCATTAACCACCCTGCCCTAGTGTGGAGTAACACTGTCATTAACCACCCTGCCCTAGTGTGTAGTAATACTGTCATTAACCACCCTGCCCTAGTGTGGAGTAACACTGTCATTACATCAACCACCCTGCCCTAGTGTGTAGTAACACTGTCATTAACCACCCTGCCCTAGTGTGGAGTAACACTGTCATTAACCACCCTGCCCTAGTGTGTAGTAACACTGTCAATAACCACCCTGTCCTAGTGTGTAGTAACACTGTCATTACATTAACCACCCTGCCCTAGTGTGTAGTAACACTGTCATTAACCACCCTGCCCTAGTGTGTAGTAACACTGTCATTAACCACCCTGCCCTAGTGTGTAGTAACACTGTCATTACATTAACCACCCTGCCCTAGTGTGTAGTAACACTGTCATTAACCACCCTGCCCTAGTGTGTAGTAACACTGTCATTAACCACCCTGCCCTAGTGTGTAGTAACACTGTCATTAACCACCCTGTCCTAGTGTGTAGTAACACTGTCATTAACCACCCTGTCCTAGTGTGTAGTAACACTGTCATTACATCAACCACCCTGCCCTGGTGTGTAGTAACACTGTCATTAACCACCCTGCCCTAGTGTGGAGTAACACTGTCATTAACCACCCTGCCCTAGTGTGGAGTAACACTGTCATTAACCACCCTGCCCTAGTGTGTAGTAATACTGTCATTAACCACCCTGCCCTAGTGTGGAGTAACACTGTCATTACATCAACCACCCTGCCCTAGTGTGTAGTAACACTGTCATTAACCACCCTGCCCTAGTGTGGAGTAACACTGTCATTAACCACCCTGCCCTAGTGTGTAGTAACACTGTCATTAACCACCCTGCCCTAGTGTGTAGTAACACTGTCATTAACCACCCTGCCCTAGTGTGTAGTAACACTGTCATTAACCACCCTGCCCTAGTGTGTAGTAACACTGTCATTACATCAACCACCCTGCCCTGGTGTGTAGTAACACTGTCATTAACCACCCTGCCCTGGTGTGTAGTAACACTGTCATTAACCACCCTGCCCTAGTGTGTAGTAACACTGTCATTAACCACCCTGCCCTGGTGTGTAGTAACACTGTCATTAACCACCCTGCCCTAGTGTGGAGTAACACTGTCATTAACCACCCTGCCCTAGTGTGGAGTAACACTGTCATTAACCACCCTGCCCTAGTGTGGAGTAACACTGTCATTAACCACCCTGCCCTAGTGTGTAGTAATACTGTCATTAACCACCCTGCCCTAGTGTGGAGTAACACTGTCATTAACCACCCTGCCCTAGTGTGGAGTAACACTGTCATTAACCACCCTGCCCTAGTGTGTAGTAATACTGTCATTAACCACCCTGCCCTAGTGTGGAGTAACACTGTCATTAACCACCCTGCCCTAGTGTGTAGTAACACTGTCATTAACCACCCTGCCCTAGTGTGGAGTAACACTGTCATTAACCACCCTGCCCTGGTGTGGAGTAACACTGTCATTAACCACCCTGCCATAGTGTGTAGTAACACTGTCATTAACCACCCTGCCCTAGTGTGTAGTAACACTGTCATTAACCACCCTGCCCTAGTGTGGAGTAACACTGTCATTAACCACCCTGCCCTAGTGTGTAGTAACACTGTCATTAACCACCCTGCCCTAGTGTGTAGTAACACTGTCATTAACCACCCTGCCCTGGTGTGGAGTAACACTGTCATTAACCACCCTGCCCTAGTGTGTAGTAACACTGTCATTAACCACCCTGCCCTAGTGTGGAGTAATACTGTCATTAACCACCCTGCCCTAGTGTGTAGTAACACTGTCATTAACCACCCTGTCCTAGTGTGTAGTAACACTGTCATTAACCACCCTGCCCTGGTGTGGAGTAACACTGTCATTAACCACCCTGCCCTAGTGTGTAGTAACACTGTCATTAACCACCCTGCCCTAGTGTGTAGTAACACTGTCATTAACCACCCTGCCCTAGTGTGTAGTAACACTGTCATTAACCACCCTGCCCTAGTGTGTAGTAACACTGTCATTAACCACCCTGCCCTAGTGTGTAGTAACACTGTCATTAACCACCCTGCCCTAGTGTGTAGTAACACTGTCATTAACCACCCTGCCCTAGTGTGTAGTAACACTGTCATTAACCACTGTCATTATTAGCATGTTGTTACACAGTCCTTCAGTAATTACAATGACTGTCGTCATTAAGCTCTGCAGCTCTCATGGAAAGTGGACTCGGTACACTGAGGCCAACATGTCAAACCAAGACTGTCCTGCCTCCGATATTCATCTCTCTCCACAGAAGAGGAAAAAGAGCAGAGCAGAAGTGAGAGAACCGTCACAGCTCATGTTCCATGGCGGGACAGAGCAACACTCTCTCCACGGAGCTGTTGTACCAGTCAGAACCAGAAGGATCAGGGTAATGTCCTCTATCTATAGTTCCAAGTTCCCGACATCCTGCCCTGGCCAATATCCTTCTAACCCTAACCCATATCCAACATCCTTCTATAATGTAACACAATGAATCCCTCCTTCCATCTCTCCTTCCTTTTCCACACAGGGACTCTTCAGTTCATTCTCCCCAGTGGCACTGTACTGACACCTGTGTTTATAGTGTACTCTGTCTACAACCTTAGACAGAACTATGCAAAGACCCCTTCTCCAGACAAGAATGTAAATAAAAGAGTTCCAGACAGGGAGAAGGCTGACAGAGAACAAGGTTCCTCGTCACAGCCTCAAAGTAGAGCAGAAGATCAATACACTTAACACAGTATTTGATTTATTAGGAGAGAATAGAGCAGAGCTGCTCTGGAATAGATGGGGGACAATATGCTGAGAATAGAGCAGAGCTGCTCTGGAATAGATGGGGGACAGACAATATGTTGAGAATAGAAACAGGAAGAAAAAAAATCTAAAAAAGAGAATAGAGCAGAGCTGCTCTGGAATAGATGGGGGACAATATGTTGAGAATAGAGCAGAGCTGCTCTGGAATAGATGGGGGACAGACAATATGCTGAGAATAGAAACAGGAAGAAAGAAAAGAGAATAGAGAGGGCGGGCGAGCCAGAACAAACTGGCAGGATGTCTCTAGTGTAACGTCCCCTGAGACAAAGAAGTTGGAAATATATGTTGTAAGTATGTCAGATAATGTAGGCTAGAACATTTTTAAAAAACACTCTAGTCATCCACTCAAAGCTAATGTTGCGCCACCCAGTGGCAGAAATAACCATTGCACTACCTTGGCTTGGACATAAAAAAACATTATTCCAGAATGGCTAAGGAATGATAAGTAAATACATTAGGGCTGACCCCATTATAGAGGCCTGTCTCAGTGGACTGATCCATTATAGAGGTCTGTCTCAGTGGACTGATCCATTATAGAGACCTGTCTCAGTGGACTGATCCATTATAGAGGCCTGTCTCAGTGGACTGATCCATTATAGAGGCCTGTCTCAGTGGACTGATCCATTATAGAGGTCTGTCTCAGTGGACTAATCCATTATAGAGGTCTGTCTCAGTGGACTAATCCATTATAGAGGTCTGTCTCAGTGGACTAATCCATTATAGAGGCCTGTCTCAGTGGACTGATCCATTATAGAGGCCTGTCTCAGTGGACTAACCCATTATAGAGGCCTGTCTCAGTGGACTAATCCATTATAGAGACCTGTCTCAGTGGACTAACCCATTATAGAGGTCTGTCTCTGTGGACTGATCCATTATAGAGGCCTGTCTCAGTGGACTGATCCATTATAGAGGCCCGTCTCAGTGGACCGATCCATTGTAGAGGCCTGTCTCAGTGGACTAATCCATTATAGAGGCCTGTCTCAGTGGACTAACCCATTATCTCTGTGTCTGTGGACTTATCCATTATAGAGACCTGTCTCAGTGGACTAACCCATTATAGAGGTCTGTCTCAGTGGACTGATCCATTATAGAGGCCTGTCTCAGTGGACTGATCCATTATAGAGGTCTGTCTCAGTGAACTGATCCATTATAGAGGCCCGTCTCAGTGGACCGATCCATTGCAGAGGTCTGTCTCAGTGGACTGATCCATTATAGAGGCCTGTCTCAGTGGACTGATCCATTATAGAGGCCCGTCTCAGTGGACCGATCCATTGTAGAGGCCTGTCTCAGTGGACTGATCCATTATAGAGGCCTGTCTCAGTGTATTTAGTGTTGTTTACACTGTTCCAAACAAGCAGACAAATAATATTGTAATCAAAGAGCACCTGTTATTTTATTTATTATTATTATTTAACTAGGCAAGTCAGTCACGGCCTTGTTCAGGGGCAGAATGACAGATTTTTACCTTGTCAGTTCGGGGGATTCGATCCTGCAACCTTTTGGTTACTAGTCCAACGCTCTAATCACTAGGCTACCCTGCCGTCCCTACACTCTAACCACTAGGCTACCCTGCCGCCCCATCTCCTTCTTATTGTTATTATTACTATTAAGGTCGTTATAATAATAAGTAACGTCATTATCATTAGTAGCCTTTGTATAGGAGCCTTGTACAACAACCATCCAGCTGTAGGCCTAAGAGCGTGTCCTGTTTAGGCTGAATAACTTACTTAGGCATATATTTTAATATGTAGGCTACTGTACCAATCATTCATTTGTTCATGCCATCACACAATCAAGCATTTTTTTTTGTGTGTGGGGGGGGGGGGGGGGGGGGGGGGTCATTTTTCGCTGTCATTTTTTTAACACAGTGTGACCATCGGGTTCTTCAGTCATTTGTGTGTCTATTATTTAATCAAAAAGTGTGCTTAAAGCATCAAGACAAGCTGTGAATAATGTAGTTTACTTCATTCAAACACAGACACAACCTGTGCATTTGGAAAGTATTCAGACCCCTTGACTTTTTCTACACGGTGACGTTAAATCAATTTTAGAATAATGCTGTAACTTTTTTTCTTTTTTTAAATTTACCTACACACAATAGCCCACAATGACATCACAATACCCCACAATGACATCACAATACCCCACAATGACATCACAATACCCCATAATGACATCACAATACCCCATAATGACAAAGCAAAAACAGGTTTAGACATTTTTGCAAATTTATAAAACATAAAAAATAGAAATACCTTACTTACATAAATATTCAGACCCTTTGCTATGAGACTCAAAATAGAGCTTGGGTGCATCCTGTTTCCATTGATTTTCTACAACTTAATTGGAGTCCACCTGTGGTAAATTCAATTGATTGGACATGATTTGGAACGACACACACCTGTCTATATAAAAGGTACAAAAGTTGACAGTGCATGTCAGAGCAAAAACCAAGCCATGAGGTTGAAGGAATTGTCCGCAGAGCACCGAGACATGATTGTGTCGAGGCACAGATCTGGGGGAAGGGTACCAAAACATTTCTGCAGCATTGAAGGTCCCAAAGAACATAGTGACCTCCATTATTCTTACATGGAAAAAGTTTGGAACCACCAAGATTCTTCCACTCCTCAGTAAAAGGCACACGACAGCCCGCTTTGAGTTTGCCAAAAGGCACCTAAAGGACTCTCAGACCATAAGAAACAAGATTCTCTGGTCTGATGAAACCAAGATTGAACACTTTGGCCTGAATGCCAAGCGTCACGTCTGGAGGAAACATACACCATCCCTAAGGTGAAGCATGGTAGTGGCAGCATCATGCTTTGGGGATGTTTTTCAGCGGCAGGGACTATGAGACTAGTCAGGATTGAGGGAAAGATGAACAGAGCAAAGTACAGAGAGATCCTTGATGAAAACCTGCTCCAGATCGCTCAGGACCACAGACTGGGGGCGAAGGTTCACCTTCCAACAGGACAATGAACCTAAGCACACAGACAAGACAACACAGGAGTGGCTTCGGGACAAGTCTCTGAATGTCCTTGAGTGGCACAGACAGAGCCCGGACTTGGACCAAATCAAACACCTCTGGAGACCTGTAAATAGCTGTGCAGCAACTCTCCCCATCAAACCTGAGAGAGCGTGAGAGGATCTGCAGAGAAGAATGGGAGAATTCCCCAAATACAGGTGTGCCAAGCTTGTAGCGTCACACCCAAGAAGATTCAAGGCTGTAATCGCTGCCAAAGGTGCCTCAACAAAAGGACTGAGTAAAGAGTCTGAATACTTATGCAAATGTGATATTTCAGTTTTTTTTTTTATACATTTGCAAAAAAAATCCTGAAAACCTGTTTTTGCTTTGTCATTATGGGGTATTGTGATGTCATTATGGGGTATTGTGATGTCATTGTGGGGTATTGTGTGTAGATTGAAAAAAAAACAATTTAATCAATTTTAGAATAAGGCTGTAACGTAACAAAATGTGGAAAAAGTTGAGGGGTCTGAATACTTTCCAGAATGCACATTTTGACCCATCAACTATCGGCCGAGTACAATATTTTTTTGTTGGGTTTTTTTATTATTAGGAGACAGCCCTAAAATAATTAAAAATTACACAGCAAAATCTGCTAAAATGGCACAAATGTATATTATTACTTAACACCATATTCTTATACAAGACAGAGCTTGACTATAGAACCGCAACAACATGGAATCATTTGAAGCACCTGCGATGAGTCACCTACTTCCACTTAATAATAAGATCTTCAACAAGGTGCCACAACAAATCATCTACAATTAAATGTGATTGATGACAGGGACTACATGATGTGCTTTTAAAAAAAAACAATGGAGATTAGAGGACCCTTAAGTGCATCAAATGCCTGTTCTTGTACCAGTACACAGAGGAACACTAGGTTCAAATGGCACCGTATTCCCTATATAGTGCACTACTTTTGACCAGGGCTCTGATCAAAAGTAGTGCACAGTGCACTATATACACACACAATGAGTTTACAAAACATTAGGAACACCTTCCTAATTTTGAGTTGCACCCCTTTTCCCCTCAGAACAGCCTCAATTCGTTGGAGCATCCACAGGGATGCTGGCCAACGTTGACTCCAATGCTTCCCACAGTTGTGTGAAGTTGGCTGGATGTCCTTTGGGTGGTAAACCATTCTTAATACACACAGGAAACTGTTGAGCGTGAAAAACTAAGCAGCGTTGCAATTCTTGGCACGCTCGAACCGGTGTGCCTGGCACCTACTACCCTACTCCGTTCAATGCCTGGCACCTACTACCCTACTCCGTTCAATGCCTGGCACCTACTACCCTACTCCGTTCAATGCCTGGCACCTACTACCATACCCCGTTCAAAGGCACTTACATTTGTTTTAATCTTGCCCATTCATCCTCTGAATGTCACACACACACACACAATATTCTCCAGGCTTAAAAATCATTATTTAACCTGTCTCCTCCCCCTCCTCTATGCTGATTGAAGTGGATATATATCAGGTGACATCAATAAGGGATCATAGCTTTCACCTGGATTCACCTGGTCAGTCTAGGTCATGGAAAGCGTAGGTGTTCCTAATGTTCTGTACACTCAGTGTATTGGGAATAGGGCTCCGTCAGGGAGGAATCCTGGGGAATTGTCTCTTGATTAACCAACAAGAGCCCTTATAGGAGTTGGTCAAGTCCAACTTGGCTTGTATTTTGTTTTGTCTGGTCAATAGAGGTCGACAGCTTGTAGTCCTAAAACCCAGAAATGAGTTACGTCTGGTTCGTTCAGCCATCCCTATGGGAAATTTTTATGGGGAAAGAAAAAAGTTTTTGGAATAAACGCTGAAATTAAGTTCTGAGGTTAACAAAGGTTTAGGAGATTGAATACGTTTTGTTCTATGAGATAATCAGTCAATTAAACATAACATTTTAAAATAGTTTTTTTTAAATGAATGACATACATTTTTAAAAAGTCACTAAAAGTGACGTTAGCTGATGAAGATGATCTCATTTTAAATAAAAGTATGAGATCCCCTAAGCCTGTGTTTTTACCACAGACCTTATTTTCGGCCAAAAACGCCATTAATTTCCCCCATAGGCTTTGTCCAAAGAACCATGGCTGAGTTAGTGCCTACAGAAAGACGCCATTTCTATCTCTCTCTTATGTGGCTCCTTTATTTATTGATTAAAGGAAGGGGAGGAGCAGCGCGGTATCAACAACAGTATCGATATGTTGTAATGGCTTGATTGATCTTCATAATCACTTTTTATCTTGAGTTTGACGAGATTTAAAAAATGTAGCGCCTAGTTTCTGTGTCAATGCAGAGTAACGGACATTAAACAAGAGCTTGCTTTATTTGACCTGCCTAATTCGAGAGCTTGGCAAATCACTCTATTAGGTTTAAATGGGGGGATGGGGGGGGGGGGGGTTAAAAGGGACATCAAACGAAAAGGACATTTAAATTGCCGTCCAAATCACCTGCTCTATTTACATAAACTTAGTCTAACTAATCGCAAAATACTGAACTGTTGTATTTGTAGCACAGTAACGGACCTAAGTGGTGTTAAACACCTGAACAGGTCTACTGAAAGTGTAAAGGCGCCAATAATCATTTAGTCGACCGAAGAGTTATCATTTGAATATTACACACCTATTAGCCAATGAACATCGTCCCCATCTGTATCACATGAATTCCACCCCCCAGCCGCAATGGGCAATGAATGATAGATTGGCACTTCAAACAAGTTTACTGGAACAATTTAAACAATTTCAGTGCTACATCAAACATGACTGGGTCGACATACAATAGCCTATCGATGGAGACTGGAGGAGGCATGGAGGGCGGCCAAGCCAACCACATGCCACAAACTTCCAACTTTATACCACATTTGATTTTGTTTGATGCAACGTTGCAACGTGGTCATGCACTGGCCGCGCGTACCGACATCAGCACACACACTTCACATTTGGCTAACATATCCACATAAACACAAACTCGGAGTACCGATGTTTTACAGTTTAGCCTACCAATGTGCGCGTGGACACGGGAAATGAGACAGGACGGTAAAATGTACTCACCATTTCACTCGGAAGAACCGTGTATGCTCCAAAAATCACTCATTAGTCGGATGTTTCAATAACCGTAGGAAAAGTGATGTAAAGCAGCGGTTTGTGTTTTATTTCAGGGATAGTTTCTTCCACGTATTTGTCTACCTATACGGTCCTTTCTCGCAGATTTTCGGAGGAAAGGATTTCCACTATCTGAATAAAAGCAGGGGCTGGGCATGCGCACTAAGAGGAATGTTTTTTTTGTCCGTTGAGCGTTCAATCCACTGTTCTTTTCACGCAGAGACGCAGAGCGCAATATTTATAATAGTCTATAATAAAACACAAAAAGACAGCACATCTCTGAAAACATGGAATTGTATTTGCCCACACAGGCCTATTAATATCATGCTATTAATGATATTACAATAACATTGCCCCTCGAGCCTATTAAAAGTCTACATGCCTAAACTGAAGAGAAAGAGGAATTACCTGTTTTTCCTTTTAAATCATAATGAATAAGATTATATAGACAGATTCTAGATCAGAACTCCTAACTCTGAGATGCTTTGTAGATACGGGCCGATTCTATATCAGAACTCATAACTTTGATATGCTTTGTGGATACGGGTCCCGATTCTATATCAGAACTCATAACTCTGATATGCTTTGTGGATACGGGTCCCGATTCTATATCAGAACTCATAACTCTGATATGCTTTGTGGATACGGGTCCCGATTCTATATCAGAACTCATAACTCTGATATGCTTTGTGGACACGGGTCCCGATTCTATATCAGAACTCATAACTCTGATATGCTTTGTGGATACGGGCCCCGATTCTATATCAGAACTCATAACTCTGATATGCTTTGTGGACACGGGTCCCGATTCTATATCAGAACTCATAACTCTGATATGCTTTGTGGATACGGGCCCCGATTTTAGAAACATATGTAGTAAGAAAGACTATATAGACTTATGTCCATAGAATGAATAGTAATCTATTGTCATAACCAGCTTGCTATTCGTTACAGAAAGCAGAATATATAGGTTTATCAAAGTAAAACCATTAACCCTAATCTATAGCCTAACTGATCGATTGGAATGAATCTATTTCATACGGAAAGTGAACGTAGATGAAGGCTAACAAACAAAGTAACATTTGAAAGAGCTATTGATGAGAAAAGTGCTATAAACACACTTCATCCAGTCATTGGCTTGGGCATCTCATTAACAAGTCAATGGCTGATGACCTGCCTTGCCACAAGCCTTGAAGACGCATGTCAATTTCCTTTAATGTTCGCGGCTACTTGTTAAATATGCGTGGTGCGGGAGGGGTATAAAAGCCAAGCTTATCTCAACCCGCAGAGGAATCTGTCATCCAATTTGATCAGCATGCGTTCATTAGGCGTTCTAGGTGTAGCGCTACATGCCTCTCTGCTCATACTGCTGACTCAAGGAATTCACAAATCTAGAGATGGAGTTTATCACGGAAAATCACGACGCTTTGCTACAGACCACCGTCCACCTGGATTCCATCACCTGGCACCGAAGTACATGATGCACCTTTACCGGAATTACAAGTCAAATCTTACTCGGCCTATAGACGTAATGGAGAAGGCCATCGCAAAACAAGCAGACACAGTCAAGAGTGTGATGGCAAAAAGTAAGATTATATATATATTTTTTTAAAGTATATTAGCCTATAGGCCTATTTATTCATTCGTTTAGTAGGGCATATAGGCTACATTCTTGACATTTAGCATCTACTGCCTGCCCGAATTTAGTTTAACACAGGAGAAAATAATAATAAATATCCTGTTTAGGGCATTTTATAATAGTTTATGGCCTATTGCCTAGCCTCCTCTAAGCCTAGTAAATTAAATGTTGTTTTGCGCTATTTTTTGCTTGCATTATTTTTATTCTTCAAAAAAAGTTAAGAGATAATTTTCTTGCTATGTTTGCGCACCACAGTGGCTGTCAAATCTCTTCGCCAGACGAGCTCAAAGCGCTCCAATCCACATTCATTTTGTCGGCCTGAATAACCGTACATGGATCAGCGTGTGAAAAGGCTGGTTTTCAGCCTAATTCTCAAAGCAAACCTCTTTTTTTTCTTTAAATGGGAGATGTTGATTAGAAATGTTGCCAGACATGCCTATTCAAATCTGTTGTTAACTCAAATCAATCAACAAGTCCCCTCAGTTCTTTTCACACTTCACTTGATTAGATTAGAGTGATGACCTAGAACTACGTCTCTGGCCAGAGCGGGATTTTAACTACATCTAGCCTATATGTTCCACGGACCGCTCCGCTCGCATCACCACTAAATCTAATTTAACATCACTGCTAGGTGTCATAGTTGTTACCTATTTGTTTGAATGGAGGATATGCGGAAGCCGAGCTAAGGGCGTGTTAAATGATTGGTTTCGATCCGGTGTTTACTTTGAGTGGATTAGTCCTAGCCTCGTCCTCCTGTCGTTGTCGTTGTGTTATCCTTAATCTTCAGAGTTTTATTTCCCCAGAGCAAAACAGACCCATAGAGGAATGTAGATGTTTTGGTACAGTACCTATAATCAACAAATAGACGATGGATAGCAACAATACATTACATTTGGACAATAGTACAATAGTCTTTAATCTTCTTGATGAATTATGTACCACACCTCCAATGTCTTGTTCTTCTTTGCATCACAATTCATGTCCTAATTCACACATGTTGATGTTGACGCCAGCCGATGGTAGATTCATCCACAAGCTAGTTGCCTAGTTACATTGAAAAACATGGTTGGAATTTCTATTTGCAAACATGCTTTGCCTAGATCTAAAATGGAATTTCTTTAAAAAATATTAAAACAATATTGTTTTTAGAATACACGCATGACTCATTCAGACTACTTAGATGTAAACCAGAAACAATATGCTAAATATTCTGCCTGAATTGCTGTCCAGGATTGAATAGAACATGTGTATTCCTCCTAAATTAACAGTTTATTCATTAGCTCTATGGTTGCTTAAAAGCTCTTTTTGTAAGTAAAAACAATTAACATTAATTATTTGTAATCTGGTCGCAATTGTAAATGAGAACTTGTTCTCAACTTGCCTACCTGGTTAAATAAAGGTGAAATAAATAAAATAAAAAATCTATTTTACTCTTAGTAGACCATTTCAAGGGTTTGAAGAAGATGGGTGACATATGTTTGTCTAATAGACATATATGTGAAGTACTTAGTTGACATGAGACCAGACCCGATGATAATGTTCAAAGAAGTACTAGTCAGTACAAATGTTGAAAAATCTGTTTATTTTTTAAAATGTTCTTCTTTCCAATAGGTTTATTTCACAGACCCCGACGCTGGACTGCAACCTTTGACCTGACCACCTTATTGGCCGACGAACGGATCCAAGCAGCGGAGCTCAGGTTCAGGTTTCCCCGGGCGACGAGGGCTTCCAACATTACCGTGGAGATCTACCATCACCACGACTACCCGTGCAGGCAGACACAGGGGATCTGCCAGGAACACCAGCTGGTGGGATATTTCTCTGTCTCCTCTGTGATTAACTCCTCTCAGCACTGGAAGGTGTACAACCTTACTGATCCGCTGTTGAACTGGCTCGGCCAGGAACAGATTTCCAGGAGCTCAATGAAGAGGAGATCACCAAACAAGACAGAGAGAGATGTGTACTTCCCCAACTCTATCCAGTTGGCTGGGTCTACAACACAGCAGAACCCTGTCCAGTTGGCTGGGTCTACAACACAGCAGAACCCTGTCCATTTGGCTGGGTCTACAACACGGCAGAACCCTGTCCAGTTGGCTGGGTCTACAACACGGCAGAACCCTGTCCAGTTGGCTGGGTCTACAACACGGCAGAACCCTGTCCAGTTGGCTGTGTCTAAAACACGGCAGAACCCTGTCCAGTTGGCTGTGTCTAAAACACGGCAGAGTCAGTGTGTGAGCGACAGAGCCTTACTGGTTGTATTCTCTCATACAGGGTCAGAGGAGGGCTCCCAGGCCAAAGCCAGTCTCCTCCACACGGCCGAACAGTCCAAGTTCCTGTCCACCACCGAGTCCAAGAAGTTCCGCAGGCCGAAGAGACACAGGAAAAAAAGGGGCCACTCAGGCCAGAGGGAACCGCCAGACATGAGGGGTCCAGAGGTGTCTAGCGGAAACATTGAGATTGACCCGTCTCTCTGTCGAAGAGTGGACATGCATGTAGACTTCAATCAGATAGGCTGGGGGTCCTGGATCGTCTTCCCGAAGAAGTATAATGCCTATCGATGTGAGGGGATCTGTCCAAGTCCTTTGGGAGAAGACTTGAACCCAACAAATCATGCTTACATGCAGGTACGTTTCAATGTGTTTCTACGGGACTTTCCAAAATGTGTCATAGAATATATTGGTTTTCACATGTATCTTTACTGTTTTCGTATATATCTTAACGGTACAAAGCTCATTGGGGCGGCGGGGTGGCCTAGTGGTTAGAGTGTAGAGGCGGCAGGGTAGCCTAGTGGTTAGAGTGTAGGGGTGGCAGGGTAGCCTAGTGGTTAGAGTGTAGAGGCGGCAGGGTAGCCTAGTGGTTAGAGTGTAGGGGTGGCAGGGTAGCCTAGTGGTTAGAGTGTAGGGGTGGCAGGGTAGCCTAGTGGTTAGAGTGTAGGGGCGGCAGGGTAACCTAGTGGTTAGAGTGTAGAGGCGGCAGGGTAGCCTAGTGGTTAGAGTGTAGGGGGGGCAGGGTAGCCTAGTGGTTAGAGTGTAGAGGCGGCAGGGTAGCCTAGTGGTTAGAGTGTAGAGGTGGCAGGGTAGCCTAGTGGTTAGAGTGTAGAGGCGGCAGGGTAGCCTAGTGGTTAGAGTGTAGGGGTGGCAGGGTAGCCTAGTGGTTAGAGTGTAGGGGCGGCAGGGTAACCTAGTGGTTAGAGTGTAGAGGCGGCAGGGTAGCCTAGTGGTTAGAGTGTAGAGGCGGCAGGGTAGCCTAGTGGTTAGAGTGAAGAGGCGGCAGGGTGGCCTAGTGGTTAGAGCGTTGGACTAGTAACCGGAAGGTTGCGAGTTCAAACCCCCGAGCTGACAAGGTCAGCTGAACAGGCAGTTAACCCACTGTTCCTAGACCAGTTAACCCACTGTTCCTAGACCAGTTAACCCACCGTTCCTAGACCAGTTAACCCACTGTTCCTAGGCAGTCATTGAAAATAAGAATTTGTTCTTAACTGACTTGCCTAGTTAAATAAATAAACAAAATGAGATACTATAGCAATGCTTCATGCCTATTTGAAGTTGTTTGGCCTTTCTTTACTTGCAGATTGCTTCTTGATGCTTTTTTTCCCCCCTCTAGAGTCTCCTAAAACACTACCACCCTGAGCGGGTTCCCTCGGCGTGCTGCGCCCCCACCAAGATGAGTCCTCTAAGCATGCTGTATTATGAGAATGGAGAAATGCTGCTTCGCCATCACGAGGATATGGTTGTGGATGAATGTGGCTGCCTGTAGCCTCTGTCACGGGCTTCAACCCGACCTTCAGTAAAGAGATGACCGGAGCAAAGCCTGGGGCCGTCTTCCTCACAACCGCTTGAGATGGAGACGAGGCTACCACTCGTCTCCTTCGGACGCACGCAACAGAGAGTTCCGGAAACATTAGAGTGGAATTTCACTGACAGAACTATTATCCAAGAGTCTGTATCAGATGGTCGAAAACAATAAGAAAACACTTTGTTAGTTCTTTTGATTATTGTGACTGTGCACTCCTCAAGCAGTATGGTAGATGTCCTGTATGTTTAGAAAGCCTGGATATATACAGTATGGATTTTCTCTCAGAACGTGACTGATTTTATCTTACTGCTTTTAGGAATCAGTAAGAGGACCCGCCATTTCATTATAAGTCATAGGAAATGGTGTTGTTCACCATTTAAGCACTGTTTATACTATAGTATACACCTACTGGGTGTAACGGAACACTGACATTATATTTATTGTAAATAATAATAAAATAAAGCTTGGTTATTTATGTTAATTTATTGCTCTCTCTGTTTTAGGAGGATTTTGTCATAAATATGTTTCATATTGTAAAAATATTTTGTTAGTTGATTAAAGTGTATGTATTTTGTAGGTAATATTTCTCATGTTATTCATTCATTAGTAACATTACATATGCTTCTGACTCTTGTCTATAAAAAAAACACGATATGTACATTCACTAGAATGACCTGTTGTGAATATTCATTCATTCTAATTCTATGGGTTCTGGAGTTCTCTGAGTTGAGCAATGCACCATGCTGGATTGTTGGCATATTTACCTGAAACGACCACACTATTATTAGACTGACAAGTGGGGCACCAACAACAACAAAAAACGAATTCCTGGCACAAAATAAACAATATAGGTGGATGAAATTTCAGTTTTTAGAATGATCAAAATCTTTTCTCTCAAAATCACCAAAAAATACACAAAAATTAATGTCCCAAAAGTTCAGGAATATAAATACATGTTCCTCACTATAAATAGCCTACTTCTCAAGAACTATATCAGATATGAAGTACAAGGTAATAACTCATGTGTAACTGGTGAGAACGTGCAACAAGGACAATTGGGGAAAAAAAGTACATTAACGGCATCTTCTGGCCTCATTCACCTGGCATCCTATTCACCATGATTGATTTAATGTTGAATGAATAGAGAGTACGTTTCAATACATGCCCATTGTCTTCACGTCCATTGACAAAGCAAAAAATAGTTGACCAATCAGGACTTTTCCAGAATAGTGGCAGTGGCAGGACAACTCTGTCATGACACAGCGGGCTAAGTCCTAACCAGGATCCTAAGGTAGGTCAAACTCTGAACTTCCATTTTTATACTGTTATAACTCAACAATCAGTTGATCTAGTCGTATATGTGCTATTAGTGCTGAGACACTACACTGTGATGACACAACTTGATACAACCGAACACCCGTTACAGACTGATATTTATACAGATCAATCCTGCGTAAGACATGGGCAGAATTTAAATCTGTAGTCCTTCGCAGTTATCTCTCTGAAACTTCCTTGTGCGCCTATGACTCTCGTCAATACGGTAGCTTGTACTGTAGAAGCAATATAACTATTGATGGCAACAAGAGGCTAAAATAGTGTCTTTAAACTCAAATTGCGCACAAAGACAAACCATTTTGAAGTATTGGACTTATTTTAACAATAACGTCAGAACAGGTCATCTGAAAAGTGCATCGATCGACTTTAGCCCAGTGTATCCTCTTTGGTTAAAAATAGTCTCTCGCCAAATTTGACGGTGGTTGTTTGAAAATGAATGGATTTGATTGGACGGAGCCTTGAACTGACTTGCTAACATTTTCAGCTGTCAACCACAGTTAAAGTTTAAGGGTAGGTTGATCCACCTCCCGTCATACAGTATATGCTGATTCTATTGTACAATCTATTATACAGATCTCCACCCGGACGTCGTTTGTGGAATTATGAGTAGGCTACATTAGAAAGCTAGCAATTTAGCTATTACTACGAATTATGCTCGCTTTAATAGCTAACTAACTGTTGTAGCTCGCCTATAACTTGACGTGGGACAGGTGATCAAGTTATTCATGGGATTTTGTGTGAACTTTGTGAAGAGGACAATGTTGCAGCAGTGGCTGACATTGAACAAGATGCATTGTAACATTCTAATGTATTGTACCATAGAGGATCCTTGACACAAAATTGCAACTAGCAATCTTGTATGCATGACCTGGTAACATGTTAAAAATAGCTAATTGCCAAATTGCATGAAAAAAACAACAACCATGTTAATTAACCTGATGAATTAATCATATTTTAATATGCCAAAGAAAATTCACTTGAAAATGTCTGGTTAAAATGTATATCTGAAGTATTACACCGACCTCTCCCCATCTCTACCCCAGGTGAGATTCGTAGACCTAGTATAATGGCAGAGGCTGTGGCCAATGTTGCCCGGAGGGTCAATGCAACCGTGGAGGAAGAGAAAGATACCCTGGGTAAGTTAAGTCAATCCTTTGATTTAATTGATGTCTTCGTTATTATTCTACAATGTAGAAAATAGTTTTAAAAAATACACCTACTCATTCAAGGGTTTTTCTTTATTTGTACTATTTTCTACATAGTAGAATAATAGTGAAGACATCAACACTATGAAATAACACATATGGAATCATGTAGCAACAAAAGAAGTGTTAAACAAATGTAAATATATTTTAGATTTTAGTTTCTTCAAAGTAGCCACCCTTTGCCTTGACGACAGCTTTGCACACTCTTGACGTTCTCTCAACCATCTTCATGAGGAATGCTTGTTTAACACTTTTTTTTGGTTACTACATGATTCCATATGTGTTATTTCATAGTTTTGATGTCTTCACTATTATTCTACTATGTAGAAAATAGTAAAAAAAAATAAGAAAAACCCTTGAAGGAGTAGGTGTCATGTACTGTCATGTTGTGTCTTGTCTCTGTCCTTTCCCTTCACCCTGTCTCCCTCTGCTGGTCGTTGTTAGGTTACCTTTTCTCCCCCGCTTTCCCCCAGCTGTTCCTTGTCTCCTCTGACTACCCATTCACCCCGTTTCCCACCTGTTCCCTTTTTCCCTCTGATTAGGTCCCTATATCTCTCTCTGTTTCTGTTCCTGTCCTTGTCGGATTCTTGTTTGTTGTGTTTCATGCCTGAGCCAGACTATCGTCATGTTTGCTGTAACCTTGTCCTGTCCTGTCAGAATCTGCCGGTCTATCTGAGCCTACCTATGTTTGGTTATTAAAGAAGCTCTGTTTAAGTTAGTTCGCTTTTGGGTCCTCATTCACTCACCATAACAGAAGAATCCGACCAAGAATGGACCCAGCGACTTCGGATCCTCTCCACTCAGCCGTCGGGATCCAGGGAGCGATGCTAGGCAGACACGAGCAGGAAGTGTCTGCTGCTCGACATGCCGTTGAGACCCTGGCCACCCAAGTCTCCAACCTCACAGAACAGGTTCACCATCTCCGCCTCGATCCACCGGCCACTTCCAGGGCTTTCGAATCTCCGGAGCCCAGAATCAATAACCCGCCGTGTTACTCTGGGGAGCCCACTGAATGCCGCTCGTTCCTCACCCAGTGTGATATTGTGTTTTCTCTCCAGCCCAACACTTACTCCAGGAGCACTGCTCGTGTCGCCTACGTCATATCTCTCCTTATTGGACGGGCTCGTGAGTGGGGCACGGCAATCTGGGAGGCAAGGGCTGAGTGTACTAACCAGTATCAGGACTTTAAGGAGGAGATGATACGGGTTTTTGATCGATCTGTTTTTGGGGAGGAGGCTTCCAGGGCCCTGTCTTCCCTATGTCAAGGCAATCGATCCATAACAGACTACTCTATTGAGTTTCGCACTCTTGCTGTCTCCAGTGGCTGGAACGAGCCGGCCTTGCTCGCTCGTCTTCTGGAGGGTTTCCGCGCAGAGGTAAAGGATGAGATTCTCTCCCGGGAGGTTCCTTCCAGCGTGGATTCCTTGATTGAACTCGCTATTCGCATTGAGCGACGGGTTGATCTTCGTCACCGAGCTCGTGGAAAGGAGCTCGCGCTCTCCGTCGCCTCCCTCTCCGCATCACTACCATCTTCCTCTGCCGGCTCGGGTGCTGAGCCCATGCAGCTGGGAGGTATCCGCATCTCGACTAAGGAGAGGGAACGGAGAATCACCAACCGCCTCTGTCTCTATTGCGGTTCCGCTGGTCATTTTGTCACTTCATGTCCAGTAAAAGGCCAGAGCTCGTCAGTAAGCGGAGGGCTACTGGTGAGCGCTACTACTCCTGTCTCTCCTTCAAGATCCTGCACTACCTTGTCGGTCCATCTACGCTGGACCGGTTCGTCAGCTTCCTGCAGTGCCTTAATAGACTCTGGGGCGGAGGGCTGTTTTATGGACGAGACCTGGGCTCGGGAACATGACATTCCTCTCAGACAGTTAAAGGAGCCCACGGCCTTGTTCGCCCTGGATGGTAGTCCTCTCCCCAGGATTCAGCGTGAGACGCTACCTTTAACCCTCACTGTTTCTGGTAATCATAGTGAAACCATTTCTTTTTTAATTTTTCGTTCACCTTTTACACCTGTTGTTTTGGGCCATCCCTGGCTAGTTTGTCATAATCCTTCCATTAATTGGTCTAGTAATTCTATCCTCTCCTGGAACGTCTCTTGTCATGTGAAATGTTTAATGTCTGCTATCCCTCCTGTTTCCTCTGTCTCTTCTTCACAGGAGGAGCCTGGTGATTTGACAGGGGTGCCGGAGGAATATCACGATCTGCGCACGGTGTTCAGTCGGTCCAGGGCCACCTCTCTTCCTCCACACCGGTCGTATGATTGTAGTATTGATCTCCTTCCGGGAACCACCCCCCCCCGGGGTAGACTATACTCTCTGTCGGCTCCCGAACGTAAGGCTCTCGAAGATTATTTGTCTGTAGCTCTTGACGCCGGTACCATAGTCCCCTCCTCCTCTCCCGCCGGAGCGGGGTTTTTTTTTGTCAAGAAGAAGGACGGGTCTCTGCGCCCCTGCATAGATTATCGAGGGCTGAATGACATAACAGTGAAGAATCGTTATCCGCTTCCTCTTATGTCTTCAGCCTTCGAGATCCTGCAGGGAGCCAGGTTTTTCACTAAGTTGGACCTTCGTAACGCTTACCATCTCGTGCGCATCAGGGAGGGGGACGAGTGGAAGACGGCGTTTAACACTCCGTTAGGGCACTTTGAATACCGGGTTCTTCCTTTCGGCCTCGCTAACGCTCCAGCTGTCTTTCAGGCATTAGTCAATGATGTCCTGAGAGACATGCTGAACATCTTTGTTTTCGTTTACCTTGACGATATCCTGATTTTTTCACCGTCACTCCAGATTCATGTTCAGCACGTTCGACGTGTCCTCCAGCGCCTTTTAGAGAATTGTCTTTTTGTGAAGGCTGAGAAGTGCACTTTTCATGCCTCCTCCGTCACATTTCTCGGTTCTGTTATTTCCGCTGAAGGCATTAAGATGGATCCCGCTAAGGTCCAAGCTGTCATTGATTGGCCCGTCCCTAAGTCACGCGTCGAGCTGCAGCGCTTTCTCGGCTTCGCGAACTTCTATCGTCGTTTCATCCGTAATTTCGGTCAGGTGGCAGCTCCTCTCACAGCCCTTACTTCTGTCAAGACGTGCTTTAAGTGGTCCGTTTCCGCCCAGGGAGCTTTTGATCTCCTCAAGAATCGTTTTACATCCGCTCCTATCCTTGTTACACCTGACGTCTCTAGACAGTTCGTTGTCGAGGTTGACGCGTCAGAGGTGGGCGTGGGAGCCATCCTTTCTCAACGCTCCCTCTCTGACGACAAGGTCCACCCATGCGTGTATTTTTCTCATCGCCTGTCGCCGTCGGAACGTAACTATGATGTGGGTAACCGCGAACTGCTCGCCATCCGGTTAGCCCTAGGCGAATGGCGACAGTGGTTGGAGGGGGCGACCGTTCCTTTTGTCGTTTGGACTGACCATAGGAACCTTGAGTACATCCGTTCTGCCAAACGACTTAATGCGCGTCAGGCGCGTTGGGCGCTGTTTTTCGCTCGTTTCGAGTTCGTGATTTCTTATCGTCCGGGCTCTAAGAACACCAAGCCTGATGCTTTGTCTCGTCTCTTCAGTTCTTCAGTAGCCTCCACTGACCCCGAGGGGATTCTCCCTGAGGGGCGTGTTGTCGGGTTGACTGTCTGGGGAATTGAGAGGCAGGTAAAACAAGCGCTCACTCACACTCCGTCGCCGCGCGCTTGTCCTAGGAACCTTCTTTTCGTTCCCGTTCCTACTCGTCTGGCCGTTCTTCAGTGGGCTCACTCTGCCAAGTTAGCCGGCCACCCTGGCGTTCGGGGTACGCTTGCTTCCATTCGCCAGCGTTTTTGGTGGCCCACCCGGGAGCATGACACGCGTCGTTTCGTGGCTGCTTGTTCGGTCTGCGCGCAGACTAAGTCCGGTAACTCTCCTCCTGCCGGCCGTCTCAGGCCGCTTCCTATTCCCTCTCGACCGTGGTCTCACATCGCCTTAGATTTTGTCACCGGACTGCCTTCGTCAGCGGGGAAGACTGTTATTCTTACGGTTGTCGATAGGTTCTCTAAGGCGGCTCATTTCATTCCCCTTGCTAAGCTTCCTTCTGCTAAAGAGACGGCACAAATCATCATCGAGAATGTTTTCAGAATTCATGGCCTTCCGTCAGACGTCGTTTCGGACAGAGGTCCGCAATTCACGTCTCAATTTTGGAGGGAGTTTTGCCGTTTGATTGGGGCTTCCGTCAGTCTCTCTTCCGGCTTTCACCCCCAGTCTAACGGTCAAGCAGAACGGGCCAATCAGACTATTGGTCGCATCTTACGCAGTCTTTCTTTTCGTAACCCTGCGTCTTGGTCAGAACAGCTCCCCTGGGCAGAATACGCCCACAACTCGCTTCCTTCGTCTGCGACCGGGCTATCTCCTTTTCAGAGTAGCCTCGGGTACCAGCCTCCGCTGTTCTCATCTCAGTTCGCCGAGTCCAGCGTCCCCTCCGCTCAGGCTTTTGTCCAACGTTGCGAGCGCACCTGGAAGAGGGTCAGGTCTGCACTTTGCCGTTATAGGACGCAGACTGTGAGGGCTGCTAATAAGCGTAGAATTAAGAGTCCTAGATATTGTCGCGGTCAGAGAGTTTGGCTCTCCACTCAGAACCTTCCCCTTAAGACGGCTTCTCGCAAGTTGACCCCGCGGTTCATTGGTCCGTTCCGTATTTCTCGGGTCATTAATCCTGTCGCAGTTCGACTTCTTCTTCCGCGATACCTTCGTCGCGTCCACCCGGTCTTCCATGTCTCCTGCATCAAGCCCGTCCTTCGCGCCCCCGCTCGTCTTCCCCCCCCCCCCCCCCATCCTTGTCGAGGGCGCACCCATCTACAGGGTCCGTAGAATTTTGGACATGCGTCCTCGGGGCCGTGGTCACCAGTACCTCGTAGATTGGGAGGGGTACGGTCCTGAGGAGAGGAGTTGGGTTCCCTCTCGGGACGTGCTGGACCGTGCGCTGATCGAGGATTTCCTCCGTTGCCGCCAGGTTTCCTCCTCGAGTGCGCCAGGAGGCGCTCGGTGAGTGGGGGGGTACTGTCATGTACTGTCATGTTGTGTCTTGTCTCTGTCCTTTCCCTTCACCCTGTCTCCCTCTGCTGGTCGTTGTTAGGTTACCTTTTCTCCCCCGCTTTCCCCCAGCTGTTCCTTGTCTCCTCTGACTACCCATTCACCCCGTTTCCCACCTGTTCCCTTTTTCCCTCTGATTAGGTCCCTATATCTCTCTCTGTTTCTGTTCCTGTCCTTGTCGGATTCTTGTTTGTTGTGTTTCATGCCTGAGCCAGACTATCGTCATGTTTGCTGTAACCTTGTCCTGTCCTGTCAGAATCTGCCGGTCTATCTGAGCCTACCTATGTTTGGTTATTAAAGAAGCTCTGTTTAAGTTAGTTCGCTTTTGGGTCCTCATTCACTCACCATAACAGTAGGTGTGTCCAAACTTTTGACTGGTACGGTATATTTAAATTTTTTGTCTTAATTTTCATTGTCGGTCATAAAAGACTGTAAAAACACCAGTAAATCAGCTCCAAGTGATTTTAATCGAAGAAATCTGTTCCCAATCATTCCAACGCATAGCAGAAAGATACGTGATCGTATACAAACGTAAACAAGGTTTGAAAGGATTATGTTTTAGTCAAACACTATATCTGTTTAGGCTTCTTGCGGTCAATTTGCAGTCTACAAATTATTTGTAATCATGTTCCGGCCCCCCCCCCCCCCCTCGACCATCCACTCCAGGAGAAATCAGCCTGCAGTTGAATGTAGTTGATGATCCCTGATCTACAAGTATATCCAGGTTGTTGAGTCTTACTACTTTCGGCCAGCAGATGACAGTAATGTGTTACCAAAAGCTCTCTCCTTCCAGGATGATATTATGTTGTCCTCTCAGCCTGACTAGTTCTTGTGAACTTAATTGCATATTTGATATAAGAACCAGAGGGTTGCAGTGGCGTTAGATTTGAGCAAGGTATGACTGTAAAGTTTATTTTGAAATAACCTCTTCAATATAACACTAATCTTCTTCAGCTCTAAGCCATGCTTTCTCATATATGCATCCCAAATACCACCCTATTCCCTATGTAGTACACTACTTTGGAACAGAGCCCCATGGGCCCTGGTCAAAAGTAGTGCACTAAATAGGGAATAGGGTGCCATTTGGGATGTAACCATGGCCATTACTAATTGTTATCCTTTATTTCTTTAGATCTGTCAAACTGCAAACTGATCAGTTTCCCAGATGGGGTATTCAGGGTCCTCAACAGTGTTGCAGAGAAGATACACATCGTCACGTTGGCTGACAATGAGATGAAGGGAGTTACAAGCAAATTCTTCAAAACCTTCACTCAATTGAGAGGTAGCTATGCATGCGTACTCCCCCCCCCCCCCCCCACTTAACATGTTTTAGTGGAGGGGCCTTTTATATAACACTATCACACGTTATCAGATTGATAGCTTTAAAGCCTTTATCTTTAAGGTAGCACACATCTTTGTATAGCAGCCTAACAGTAGCCCGGGGCCAGCATAGCAGCCGAACAGTAGCCCGGGGCCAGCATAGCAGCCTAACAGTAGCCCGGGGCCAGCATAGCAGCCGAACAGTAGCCTGGGGCCAGTATAGCAGCCTAACACTAGCCTGGGGCCAGTATAGCAGCCGCACAGTAGCCCGGGGCCAGCATAGCAGCCGAACAGTAGCCCGGGGCCAGCATAGCAGCCGAACAGTAGCCCGGGGCCAGCATAGCAGCCTAACAGTAGCCCGGGGCCAGCATAGCAGCCGAACAGTAGCCCGGGGCCAGCATAGCAGCCGAACAGTAGCCCGGGGCCAGTATAGCAGCCGAACAGTAGCCCGGGGCCAGCATAGCAGCCGAACAGTAGCCCGGGGCCAGCATAGCAGCCGAACAGTAGCCCGGGGCCAGCATAGCAGCCGAACAGTAGCCCGGGGCCAGCATAGCAGCCGAACAGTAGCCTTGTGGCCAGTCTATTTCTGTTCACTTGCCAGCACCTTATGGAATTGTCATTGGCTTGGCAATGACAGAATGGAGTAGGCAAGAGCACCAACAGATCTGGGACCAGGTTAGCCTAATACACCAATAGTCAACAAATATTTGACTGAATGTGTTGAATCTGTGCGAGGAATATTCAGGTAAGTTAGCTGGTGATTTAGCAGTATTTTCTCATATCTTTTCAGAACTGGACTTGCACGGCAATGTCATCACTAAACTGCCAGATGTAGTTGGCGAGCTGGAACATCTGACCAGCATCAACTTGGCCAACAACAAGCTGTCTGTCTTCCCCGAGAGACTGACGGAGATCCAGTCTCTGGAAAGAATCAACCTGGAAGGGAATGACATCACTGGTAAGATGGAGTCAGTGCTGCGTTCCCATTCTCTACCCTTCTTCCAAGGATTTAAATGCATTCGATTGGTGTTAGAATTGGATGGAGAAAGATAATACCATTAGATTGGTGTTAGAATTGGCTGGAGGAAGTTAATACCATTCGATTGGTGTTAGAATTGACTGGAGGAAGCTAATACCATTAGATTGGTGTTAGAATTGGATGGAGGAAGATAATACCATTAGATTGGTGTTAGAATTGGATGGAGGAAGATAATACCATTAGATTGGTGTTAGAATTGGCTGGAGGAAGTTAATACCATTAGATTGGTGTTAGAATTGACTGGAGGAAGTTAATACCATTAGATTGGTGTTAGAATTGACTGGAGGAAGCTAATACCATTAGATTGGTGTTAGAATTGACTGGAGGAAGCTAATACCATTAGATTGGTGTTAGAATTGACTGGAGGAAGTTAATACCATTAGATTGGTGTTAGAATTGGATGGAGGCAGTTAATACCGTTGTTTTATCCGTGAGAGAAAGTGAGCAAGTGCAGAGAAGTGGGAGAAGTGTGGAGAATCAGGAACCAGCCATAATGACGCCTTTAGTCTCTTGTGAACATTCATTGGCTCTTTCTCAAATGTCTAATGTCTCATCTCTCCCACAGACGTCCCCGTGGGAAAGTTGCAGGCCATGCCAGCGCTGAAGTGTATCAACTTGAAGTCAAATCCTTTGGACAACAACTTGTTAACTGTCATTCAACAATTTCCTCAAACATTTGAAATTCAAACTACAACAGACAACTAAGAGCTTGTCTTCTTCTAAGATGGACAGTTTATCCACACTTCAAGACAATGAGGATTGCATGCTGTGCCTTCAGACTTTTTCAAT
The DNA here is from genome assembly GCF_013265735.2 of Oncorhynchus mykiss. Classification (NCBI taxonomy): domain Eukaryota; kingdom Metazoa; phylum Chordata; class Actinopteri; order Salmoniformes; family Salmonidae; genus Oncorhynchus; species Oncorhynchus mykiss. The sequence continues at coordinate 8,304,867 of NC_048587.1, read as the reverse complement.
AGTACAATTAGTTGCTTTTGATTCTTCAGAGATTCAATTGTTTGGCCTGTATTTCATTACATTTTTTTCCCCATGTTTGCTGTATGGGAACTATCAAACTTGAGGCCTCTCCAGAACAGAACACGTGAGCCAACTGTAGTTGCTGCCATTACTGAAAGTCCATTTGAGTTGGGCTCAGTTCAGAGATGACTAGATGTTGCTGTTTACACTTTTGCGGTAGCCTTTCCAGAGCGCACCAAGAGCTACACCTAGTACATAATCCTTATTAACAATGGGCTGTTTTCATCATCAAAGGAATGGCAATTAAGTGCTACGTCTTTTAAAAAAAAAATGTATCTTCAACCTATCATCATAACTGGAGAGATGCTGTCCCTCCTGGTGTAGAGGACAACTAAATCAATCCTAATTGGAGAGATGCTGTCCCTCCTGGTGTAGAGGACAACTAAATCAATCCTAATTGGAGAGATGCTGTCCCTCCTGGTGTAGAGGACAACTAAATCAATCCTAATTGGAGAGATGCTGTCCCTCCTGGTGTAGAGGACAACTAAATCAATCCTAATTGGAGAGATGCTGTCCCTCCTGGTGTAGAGGACAACTAAATCAATCCTAATTGGAGAGATGCTGTCCCTCCTTGTGTAGAGGACAACTAAATCAATCCTAATTGGAGAGATGCTGTCCCTCCTGGTGTAGAGGACAACTAAATCAATCCTAATTGGAGAGATGCTGTCCCTCCTGGTGTAGAGGACAACTAAATCAATCCTAATTGGAGAGATGCTGTCCCTCCTGGTGTAGAGGACAACTAAATCAATCCTAATTGGAGAGATGCTGTCCCTCCTTGTGTAGAGGACAACTAAATCAATCCTAATTGGAGAGATGCTGTCCCTCCTTGTGTAGAGGACAACTAAATCAATCCTAATTGGAGAGATGCTGTCCCTCCTGGTGTAGAGGACAACTAAATCAATCCTAATTGGAGAGATGCTGTCCCTCCTTGTGTAGAGGACAACTAAATCAATCCTAATTGGAGAGATGCTGTCCCTCCTTGTGTAGAGGACAACTAAATCAATCCTAACTGGAGAGATGCTGTCCCTCCTGGTGTAGAGGACAACTAAATCAATCCTAATTGGAGAGATGCTGTCCCTCCTTGTGTAGAGGACAACTAAATCAATCCTAATTGGAGAGATGCTGTCCCTCCTTGTGTAGAGGACAACTAAATCAATCCTAACTGGAGAGATGCTGTCCCTCCTGGTGTAGAGGACAACTAAATCAATCCTAATTGGAGAGATGCTGTCCCTCCTTGTGTAGAGGACAACTACCGTAAATCAATCAGACTGAGTTCACTGGCGTCACCCACTTTGTAGCTTCACATGCGAATGGACTGACTTTACTCATTTAGAAAACAAAGAATAAATATTTTTATTCCAAATTTGTATTTGATCAGCTCCTTGGATTAATTTGCTTGCTAAATGTAGTCTATATAGTTTGGTTGATTGTTACACGACCCGTTGTGTGGAAATGTAGATTGATTTATTTTTTAAGTTGGAGACATTCATAAGAGGGATGATGAACCAAGGCCAAATTCAAGGTAAGGAGTTGAGACCAGATAGGTAGATAACTTAGTCTTCATGCACATAATTTGTTATGCAGTTATCTGTTTTCAGAGCATGAATACCAGGTTCTGTTTTCAGAGCATGAATACCAGGTTATTATCTGTTTTCAGAGCATGAAGACCAGGTTATCTGTTTTCAGAGCATGAAGACCAGGTTCTGTTTTCAGAGCATGAAGACCAGGTTCTGTTTTCAGAGCATGAATACCCAGTTATTATCTGTTTTCAGAGCATGAATACCCAGTTATTATCTGTTTTCAGAGCATGAATACCAGGTTATCTGTTTTCAGAGCATGAAGACCAGGTTCTGTTTTCAGAGCATGAATACCAGGTTATTATCGGTTTTCAGAGCATGAATACCAGGTTATCTGTTTTCAGAGCATGAATAATCAGTTATCTGTTTTCAGAGCATGAATACCAGGTTATCTGTTTTCAGAGCATGAATACCAGGTTCTGTTTTCAGAGCATGAATACCCAGTTATCTGTTTTCAGAGCATGAATACCAGGTTATCTGTTTTCAGAGCATGAATAATCAGTTATCTGTTTTCAGAGCATGAATACCAGGTTATCTGTTTTCAGAGCATGAATACCAGGTTCTGTTTTCAGAGCATGAATACCAGGTTATTATCTGTTTTCAGAGCATGAATAATCAGTTATCTGTTTTCAGAGCATGAATACCAGGTTATCTGTTTTCAGAGCATGAATACCAGGTTCTGTTTTCAGAGCATGAATACCAGGTTATTATCTGTTTTCAGAGCATGAATACCAGGTTATTATCTGTTTTCAGAGCATGAATACCAGGTTATCTGTTTTCAGAGCATGAATACCAGGTTTTTATTTATTTACCAGATTTATATTTATTTTATTTGCATTTGCAGTCTGTAAGATTGCCCTCAAGCACCATGGGTCTCTGGTCAAAAGTGCACTATTTAGGGAATAGGGTGCCATTTGGGACCTAATCAGGTGGTGAAAGGTCATGCCATGGACATAAGACTTAAGCATGGTCTTAATTGGTCGAACTCTAACCACCAGTCAGCTCCATCTGTTTCAGTTGGAATGAAGAGGGACTCAAAAAGCCCAGACATTTAGGCCAGCGGACGCTGTTATATTGTATATCTACTACATTATGGAGGGAACTGGTGTCACGTTCTGGCCTTAGTTCTTTTGTTATGTCTTTGTTTTATGTTGTCTATGTTCCTTTTTCTATGTTTTGGGATTTCTGTGTTTGGCCTGGTATGGTTCTCAATCAGAGGCAGCTGTCAATCGTTGTCCCTGATCGAGAACCATACTTAGGTAGCCTGGTTTCACTTTTGAGTTGTGGGTGATTGTTTTCTGTTATGAGTCTACACCAGACAGGACTGTTTCGTTTCGTTCATTCTCCGTTGTTATTTTGTTTAGTGTTCTTATGATAATAAATTATCAATATGGACACTTACCATGCTGCATTTTGGTCCTCCTCTCCTTCCACCAACAACGGCCGTTACCACTGGGCATCAAAACACATACCAACCAAGGACAGTAATGTGTTGTATTTAGACTAGCCTCTGATCTAGTTGTCTTATACAGCAGTAGGGATCAGGGACTTACAAGGAAGTGGTAGGACTATACAGCAGAGAGATTAGGTTAGGCTACCAAGGACCAATTATAGCTTTCTCAAAGTCTAAATTCACCCGCGTACTGTGCTATATTTAACTGTGCAGTTATTGTAACATTGAAGGTAGTTCCTTGTTCACCGACTAACACAGAGCCTTATAGACTTGCCCCCCCCCCCCCTTCTGTTGTCACACACAGACACACACACACGCACAGACACACAGATCAAGCCTGACGTCACCAACCCCTGCGTTGCCATGGCCTTAAGAGGAGCACATGCCTCCTGCTCGCACTCTCCTTCACACTCCAACCTACGGTCTTAGCCTACTAGTTAACCTGCATGACGAGGAGATGGGCTTCCCATTGTCTACTCCTACAGGCAGTACAGGAAGTACGCCCACTAGCAGCAGTACCAAGAAGCAGACTGAACAAAATAAGGCAGTAGACATGAGCTTCACCATCGAGGAGAGGGGCAAGCCCAACACACTGGACTACAGGGTGTTCTTCAGTGAGTGACCAGCTCTTTCAATACGTCACTGTATAGTTTGGTATATATATACTGTATTTATGGAGCTAAAGACATTAGACTGTAGTTGCGTCTAGCTCGGTACGTAATGAACTAGCTTAGTGGTGGTCGCTACACAGCTTGACATGTACACACTACCGTATGGCTCTCATGCTACAGTATAGGGATCTACAGTATGTCTCTCATGCTACAGTATAGGCATCTACAGTATGTCTCTCATACTACAGTATAGGCATCTACAGTATGGCTCTCATGCTACAGTATAGGGATCTACAGTATGTCTCTCATGCTACAGTATAGGGATCTACAGTATGGCTCTCATGCTACAGTATAGGCATCTACAGTATGGCTCTCATGCTACAGTATAGGGATCTACAGTATGTCTCTCATGCTACAGTATAGGCATCTACAGTATGGCTCTCATGCTACAGTATAGGCATCTACAGTATGTCTCTCATGCTACAGTATAGGCATCTACAGTATGTCTCTCATGCTACAGTATAGGCATCTACAGTATGTCTCTCATGCTACAGTATAGGCATCTACAGTATGGCTCTCATGCTACAGTATAGGCATCTACAGTATGTCTCTCATGCTACAGTATAGGCATCTACAGTATGTCTCTCATGCTACAGTATAGGCATCTACAGTATGTCTCTCATGCTACAGTATAGAGATCTACAGTATGTCTCTCATGCTACAGTATAGGCATCTACAGTATGTCTGTATGTGAGTTGATGAGTTCCATGTTGGCGTAAGTCCCCCACGTTACTGTTCATTAATAATCAGGTCGTTTGAAGTTACTGCAATGTATTAGTACAGTATAATGTTTCTGATATACTGTGCATTCATCACTGTCTCTCTACACAGGAAATACTGAGGGAAAACACGTCTCTCCATTCCATGACATACCAATTTATGCAGATGAAGCTCAGGTGTGTGTGTGTGTGTGTGTGTGTGTGTGTGTGTGTGTGTGTGTGTGATTAATCAACAATCATTATGTAATTGTGTTTTTCAACATAAATGTGGTGATATCTGAAACATTGGTGTTAACCTTGGTTATTTCCTCCAACAGAACATCTTCCATGCTGTTGTTGAGGTACCCAGATGGACCAACGCAAAGATGGAGGTTTGTTTCACTACTTGTCTTGTAGTCGTATGATCCTTTGTTTGCCTCAATGTACGGCACCTTGAAAGAAGCTCTGCTGAGACAGAGGTGAAGTTCTCGCTCCACTCCAATTAGAATGAGCAGTATGGTTTTATGCTTATTGTTTATTCAGTATTCTATTGCAAACGCAAAGTTAACGGGTACAGAGTCATCCGTCACTTAATATCTCCGTTCGTTGTTTCAGGTGAATGTTGTATTGTTTTTCCTCAGATTGCCACCAAAGACCCTCTAAATCCATTGAAGCAAGACATCAAGAAGGGGAACCTTCGTTATGTGGCCAACGTGTTTCCACACAAAGGATACATCTGGAACTATGGAGCCATCCCTCAGGCAAGTTAACCAGGGGTGGACCATCTCTCCCTACAATAGAAACATTTCGGTTAAATGTATTGAAAGTTTATAAAAGTACAGTTTAAAAGAAAACACAAATTTTTCCCTTCCTTATCAGTAGTTTTCTAGCATGAGATTTGCCTATGAATGATTTATGAAGCATCTATAGGGGTTTATGAATGATTTATGAAGCATCTATAGGGGTTATGAATGATTTATGAAGCATCTATAGAGGTTATGAATGATTTATGAATCTATAGGGGTTTATGAATGATTTCTGAATCATCTATAGGGGTTATGAATGATTTATGAATCATCTATAGGGGTTATGAATGATTTCTGAATCATCTATAGGGGTTATGAATGATTTCTGAATCATCTATAGGGGTTATGAATGATTTATGAAGCATCTATAGGGGTTATGAATGATTTATGAATCTATAGGGGTTTATGAATGATTTCTGAATCATCTATAGGGGTTATGATGATTTATGAATCATCTATAGGGGTTATGAATGATTTATGAATCATCTATAGGGGTTTATGAATGATTTATGAATCATCTATAGGGGTTATGAATGATTTATGAAGCATCTATAGGGGTTTATGAATGATTTATGAAGCATCTATAGGGGTTTATGAATGATTTATGAAGCATCTATAGGGGTTTATGAATGATTTATGAAGCATCTATAGGGGTTATAAATGATTTCTGAAGCATCTATAGGATTTCTGAATGATTTCTGAATCATCTATAGGGGTTTATGAATGATTTATGAAGCATCTATAGGGGTTATGAATGTTTTATGAAGCATCTATAGGGGTTATGAATGATTTATGAATCATCTATAGGGGTTGATGAATGATTTCTGAATCATCTATAGGGGTTTATGAATGATTTATGAAGCATCTATAGGGGTTATGAATGATTTATGAAGCATCTATAGGGGTTTATGAATGATTTCTGAATCATCTATAGGGGTTAATGAATGATTTATGAAGCATCTATAGGGGTTTATGAATGATTTATGAAGCATCTATAGGGGTTATGAATGATTTATGAATCATCTATAGGGGTTATGAATGATTTATGAATGATTTATGAATCATCTATAGGGGTTTATGAATGATTTATGAATCATCTATAGGGGTTATGAATGATTTCTGAAGCATCTATAGGGGTTTATGAATGATTTATGAAGCATCTATAGGGGTTTATGAATGATTTATGAAGCATCTATAGGGGTTTATGAATGATTTATGAAGCATCTATAGGGGTTTATGAATGATTTATGAAGCATCTATAGGGGTTATAAATGATTTCTGAAGCATCTATAGGATTTCTGAATGATTTCTGAATCATCTATAGGGGTTTATGAATGATTTATGAAGCATCTATAGGGGTTATGAATGTTTTATGAAGCATCTATAGGGGTTATGAATGATTTATGAATCATCTATAGGGGTTTATGAATAATTTCTGAATCATCTATAGGGGTTTATGAATGATTTATGAAGCATCTATAGGGGTTATGAATGATTTATGAAGCATCTATAGGGGTTTATGAATGATTTCTGAATCATCTATAGGGGTTAATGAATGATTTATGAAGCATCTATAGGGGTTTATGAATGATTTATGAAGCATCTATAGGGGTTATGAATGATTTATGAATCATCTATAGGGGTTATGAATGATTTATGAATGATTTATGAAGCATCTATAGGGGTTATGAATGATTTATGAATCATCTATAGGGGTTATGAATGATTTATGAATGATTTATGAATCATCTATAGGGGTTATGAATGATTTATGAATGATTTATGAAGCATCTATAGGGGTTATGAATGATTTATGAATCATCTATAGGGGTTATGAATGATTTATGAATGATTTATGAAGCATCTATAGGGGTTTATGAATGATTTATGAAGCATCTATAGGGGTTATGAATGATTTCTGAAGCATCTATAGAGGTTATGAATGATTTCTGAATGATTTATGAAGCATCTATAGGGGTTTATGAATGATTTATGAATGATTTATGAAGCATCTATAGGGGTTTATGAATGATTTATGAAGCATCTATAGGGGTTTATGAATGATTTATGAAGCATCTATAGGGGTTTATGAATGATTTATGAAGCATCTATAGGGGTTTATGAATGATTTATGAAGCATCTATAGGGGTTACGAATGATTTATGAAGCATCTATAGGGGTTATGAATGATTTATGAAGCATCTATGGGGTTTATGAATGATTTCTGAAGCATCTATAGGGGTTTATGAATGATTTATGAAGCCTCTATAGGGGTTATGAATGATTTATGAAGCATCTATAGGGGTTTATGAATGATTTATGAAGCATCTATAGGGGTTTATGAATGATTTCTGAAGCATCTATAGGGGTTTATGAATGATTTATGAAGCATCTATAGGGGTTTATGAATGATTTATGAAGCATCTATAGGGGTTTATGAATGATTTATGAAGCATCTATAGGGGTTTATGAATGATTTCTGAAGCATCTATAGGGGTTTATGAATGATTTATGAAGCATCTATAGGGGTTTATGAATGATTTATGAAGCATCTATAGGGGTTTATGAATGATTTCTGAAGCATCTATAGGGGTTTATGAATGATTTATGAAGCATCTATAGGGGTTTATGAATGATTTCTGAAGCATCTATAGGGGTTATGAATGATTTATGAAGCATCTATAGGGGTTATGAATGATTTATGAATGATTTATGAAGCATCTATAGGGGTTTATGAATGATTTATGAAGCATCTATAGGGGTTATGAATGATTTATGAAGCATCTGTAGGATTTATGAATGTTCTATAATGCCTTTTATAAGTTGTGGTTTATTTAAAATAGAACCAGGTTATCAATCACTGTTCTCTCGTCTTTATTTATTTCTCAGACATGGGAGGACCCGGGCCATAAAGACGCAGATACAGGATGCTGTGGTGACAATGACCCTATTGACATCTGTGACATAGGATACAAGGTACTGCACTACAACTTTATTGAATGGAGGAAACGTTCTGTTGTTACTCAGTGTGTGTTTTTTCTGCTTGTCAAAGGAACATGGTTGTGTGAATGTACTGTCTTAATTCATAGTCTTCTAATTTAAATGTTGTCAATCTCATTCTTTCTCTCTTTTTGTCTCTCTATCTTTCTCTCTCGCTCTCTCTTTCTCTCTCTCTTTCTCGCTCTCTTTCTCCCTCCCCACTCTCTCTTTATTTCTGTCTCTCTCTTTCTCTCTCTCTCTTTTTCTCTCTCTCTTTCTCTCTTTCTCTCTCTCTCTCTCTTTCTTTTTCTCTCTCTCCTCTCTCTCTCCTTCTCTCTCTCTCTCTTTCTCTCTCTCCTCTCTCTCTCCTTCTCTCTCTCTCTCTTTCTCTCTCTCCTATCTCTCTCCTTCTCTCTCGCTCTTTCTTTCTCTCTCTCTTTCTCTCTCTCTCTTTCTCGCTCTCTTTCTCCCTCCCCCCTCTCTCTTTCTCTCGCTCTCTTTCTCCCTCTCTCTTTCTTTCTGTCTCTCTTTCTCTCTCTCTCTTTCTCTCTCTCCCTTTTTCTCTCTCTTTCTCTCTCTCTCACACTCTTTCTTTCTTTCTCTCTTTCTCTCTCTCTCTTTGTTTCTTTCTCTCTCTTTCTTTCTTTCTTTCTTTCTTTCTCTCTCTCTCTCTCTCTCTCCTCTCTTTCTCTTTATCTCTCTCTCTTTCTCTCCTTCTTCTACTTCTTCCTCTTCTTCTACTTATTCTTCTAATTCTTCTACTTCTTCCTCTTCTTCTTCTTCTTCTAATTCTTCTACTTCTTCCTCTTCTTCTACTTATTCTTCTAATTCTTCTACTTCTTCTTCTACTTCTTCTTCTTCTAATTCTTCTACTTCTTCTTCTACTTCTTCTTCTTCTAATTCTTCTACTTCTTCTTCTTCTAATTCTTCTTCTTCTAATTCTTCTTCTTTGTCGTCTTCTTCTTCTACTTCTTCTTCTTCTCTTCATCTCCCTCTCGTTGTGATTTTGAGGTGTGCTCTCGTGGAGAGGTGATTAAAGTCAAGGTGTTGGGCACTCTGGCTCTGATCGACGAAGGAGAAACAGACTGGAAAGTCATTGTCATCAACATGGAGGATCCAGAGGCCAACAACTTTAACAGTATGAGGACATCTAATACATATTCAGAATGTATTGGGATTTATATAGCGCTTTTTAGAGGCCCTTTAATAGACTAGCATCCTGTCCAGAATGATGTACTTATACGTCAAGCTGCCTCACGCTACAGAAACAGGAGCCGGTGTCAGTATGTAGTGAGTTGATGGGCCATTCTGACTTGGACAAGGTTACTTACTTTCTTTCAGAGACCTTTTAAGACGCTGAATGTCTGTCTGATATCTGATCAACAGTTACACAGTAGTGGGTGTTTTAAAATGTGTTTGTGGCTAACCATGGAATACACATCTTCTTCTTGTGATCAATGCAGATATTGATGACGTAAGAAGACTCAAGCCTGGGTATCTGGAAGCTACATTTGAGTGGTTCAAAAAATATAAAGTTCCCGATGGAAAACCTGAGAACCAGTTTGCATTTAACGGAGAGTTCAAGGACAGGGTAAAAATACAGTTTTCACCTGTTTGTACTGCACCGAAGGCCTACAAGAGCAAAGCCCAATAGCAAGACATTGATATTGATGTCAGTTACTATTGGATTCTTCCTCTAAATCAGGGATGTCAAACATATGGCCCGCAGGCCGAAGGGGGTCCAATCCAGCTCGCGAGGGGGTCCAATCCAGCCCACGGCTGGTATGAGTAAAATAAACTTGTAGGAAAATGAACTCAATATACTTTAAAATGACTCAAACTGAATAGAAACTGTGTAGTAGTGATACAGTTTCCTGACTGTGTAGCAGTGATAATGGCCCTACAGTCATAGAGTTTCCTGACTGTGTAGCAGTGATAATGGCCCTACAGTCATAGAGTTTCCTGACTGTGTAGCAGTGATAATGGCCCTACAGTCATAGAGTTTCCTGACTGTGTAGCAGTGATAATGGCCCTACAGTCATAGAGTTTCCTGACTGTGTAGCAGTGATAATGGCCCTACAGTCATAGAGTTTCCTGACTGTGTAGCAGTGATAATGGCCCTACAGTCATAGAGTTTCCTAACTGTGTAGTAGTGATAATGGCCCTACAGTCATAGAGTTTCCTGACTGTGTAGTAGTGATAATGGCCCTACAGTCATAGAGTTTCCTGACTGTGTAGTAATGATGATGGCCCTACAGTCATAGAGTTTCCTGACTGTGTAGTAATGATAATGGCCCTACAGTCAGAGTTTCCGGACTGTGTAGTAATGATAATGGCCCTACAGTAGTAGAGTTTCCTGACTGTGTAGCAGTGATAATGGCCCTACAGTCATAGAGTTTCCTGACTGTGTAGTAATGATAATGGCCCTACAGTCATAGAGTTTTCTGACTGTGTAGCAGTGATAATGGCCCTACAGTCATAGAGTTTTCTGACTGTGTAGCAGTGATAATGGCCCTACAGTCATAGAGTTTCCTGACTGTGTAGCAGTGATAATGGCCCTACAGTCATAGAGTTTCCTGACTGTGTAGCAGTGATAATGGCCCTACACTCATAGAGTTTCCTGACTGTGTAGCAGTGATAATGGCCCTACAGTCATAGAGTTTCCTAACTGTGTAGTAGTGATAATGGCCCTACAGTCATAGAGTTTCCTGACTGTGTAGTAGTGATAATGGCCCTACAGTCATAGAGTTTCCTGACTGTGTAGTAATGATGATGGCCCTACAGTCATAGAGTTTCCTGACTGTGTAGTAATGATAATGGCCCTACAGTCAAAGAGTTTCCGGACTGTGTAGTAATGATAATGGCCCTACAGTAGTAGAGTTTCCTGACTGTGTAGCAGTGATAATGGCCCTACAGTCATAGAGTTTCCTGACTGTGTAGTAATGATAATGGCCCTACAGTCATAGAGTTTTCTGACTGTGTAGCAGTGATAATGGCCCTACAGTCATAGAGTTTCCTGACTGTGTAGCAGTGATAATAATCACCCAAATGAAAACAAGACAGTCAGGAAGCATGGGAAACTAGACAGTCAGGAAGCATGGGAAACTAGACAGTCAGGAAGCCTGGGAAACTAGACAGTCAGGAAGCATAGGAAACTAGACAGTCAGGAAGCATGGGGAACTAGACAGTCAGGAAGCATGGGAAACTAGATAGTCAGGAAGCATGGGGAACTAGACAGTCAGGAAGCATAGGAAACTAGACAGTCAGGAAGCATGGGAAACTAGACAGTCAGGAAGCATGGGAAACTAGACAGTCAGGAAGCATGGGAAACTAGACAGTCATGGGAAACTAGACAGTCAGGAAGCATGGGGAAACTAGACAGTCAGGAAGCATGGGAAACTAGACAGTCAGGAAGCATGGGAAACTAGACAGTCAGGAAGCATGGGAAACTAGACAGTTAGGAAGCATGGGGAACTAGACAGTCAGGAAGCATGGGAAACTAGACAGTCATGGGGAACTAGACAGTCAGGAAGCCTGTGAAACTAGACAGTCAGGAAGCATGGGGAAACTAGACAGTCAGGAAGCCTGGGAAACTAGACAGTCAGGAAGCCTGGGAAACTAGACAGTCAGGAAGCCTGGGAAACTAGACAGTCAGGAAGCCTGGGAAACTAGACAGTCAGGAAGCCCGGGAAACTAGACAGTCAGGAAGCATGGGAAACTAGACAGTCAGGAAGCCTGGGAAACTAGACAGTCAGGAAGCCTGGGAAACTAGACAGTCAGGAAGCATGGGGAACTAGACAGTCAGGAAGCATGGGAAACTAGACAGTCAGGAAGCATGGGAGACTAGACAGTCAGGAAGCCTGGGAAACTAGACAGTCAGGAAGCATGGGGAACTAGACAGTCAGGAAGCATGGGAAACTAGACAGTCAGGGTGCATGGGAAACTAGACAGTCAGGAAGCATGGGAAACTAGACAGTCAGGAAGCATGGGAAACTAGACAGTCAGGAAGCATGGGAAACTAGACAGTCAGGAAGCATGGGAAACTAGACAGTCAGGAAGCATGGGAAACTAGACAGTCAGGAAGCATGGGAAACTAGACAGTCAGGAAGCATGGGAAACTAGACAGTCAGGAAGCATGGGAAACTAGACAGTCAGGAATCATGGGAAACTAGACAGTCAGGAATCATGGGAAACTAGACAGTCAGGAAGCATGGGGAACTAGACAGTGAGGAATCATGGGAGATTCCTCACTGTGGTTAGCGGAACATAGAAATACAACCGGTTTTCAGTGCTCCCCTCCGGACGAAAAACAATGCTTTGACATCCCTGCTCTAAATCACTCATAGTACAGGCGGCAGGGTAGCCTAGAGCATTGGACTAGTAACCGGAAGGTTGCAAGTTCAAACCCCCGAGCTGACTTGGTACAAATCTGTCGTTCTGCCCCTGAACAGGCAGTTAACCCACTGTTCCTAGGCTGCCATTGTAAATAACAATTTGTTCTTAACTGACTTGCCTAGTTAAATAAAGGTTAAAAAAAACAAATTTATACACTCAATCACACACAATAGAATAAAACAGTGTATTGCAATGTAAGTACGCGTTGTTACTCTTTTTTTTATTCAATTATGGAACATATCAAGGGTGGAACTCGATTCCCATAGTGCACTACTTTTTATGGGTCCTGGTCAAAAGAAGTGCACTATAAAGGGACTAGGGTGCCATTTGGGACACACTGTACTTTCTGCTCAGTACAGAGAGTAGTATAGTGGAGGTGTATGCAGAGTTTTATTTTCTGAAGCATGCAGGGAATCATTTGTCATGCTTTTTCCCCCCCCCAGGACTTTGCTCTTAAGACAGTCAAGGAAACTCATGAGTTTTGGAAGTCGCTGATCTCCAAAAAGACCAACGCTGGAGAACTGAACTGGTGAGACTGAGATATAGATTTACAATCTCTGTGTAATATGGCCGTCTGTTCAATAGGCTGTCAGTGATGCGGATGCATTGCTACGAACACAAGTAACAATTAACAACGATAAAGCAATATAAGACGGTTTAGTTCAGTCAATGACTTGTTTTTACTAAAACAGTTCTATTTGTGTTTTTACAGAGTCTTCTCAACTAAAACAGTTCTATTTGTGTTTTTACAGAGGCATCCCTTTCTTCTCAACTAAAACAGTTATATTTGTGTTTTTACAGTCTTCTCAACTAAAACAGTTCTATTTGTGTTTTTACAGAGTCTTCTCAACTAAACAGTTCTATTTGTGTTTTTACAGAGTCTTCTCAACTAAAACAGTTCTATTTGTGTTTTTACAGAGTCTTCTCAACTAAAACAGTTCTATTTGTGTTTTTACAGAGTCTTCTCAACTAAAACAGTTATATTTGTGTTTTTACAGTCTACTCAACTAAAACAGTTCTATTTGTGTTTTTACAGAGGCATCCCTTTCTTCTCAACTAAAACAGTTCTATTTGTGTTTTTACAGAGTCTTCTCAACTAAAACAGTTCTATTTGTGTTTTTACAGTCTTCTCAACTAAAACAGTTCTATTTGTGTTTTTACAGAGTCTTCTCAACTAAAACAGTTCTATTTGTGTTTTTACAGAGTCTTCTCAACTAAAACAGTTCTATTTGTGTTTTTACAGTCTTCTCAACTAAAACAGTTCTATTTGTGTTTTTACATAGTCTTCTCAACTAAAACAGTTCTATTTGTGTTTTTACAGAGTCTTCTCAACTAAACAGTTCTATTTGTGTTTTTACAGAGTCTTCTCAACTAAAACAGTTCTATTTGTGTTTTTACAGTCTTCTCAACTAAAACAGTTATATTTGTGTTTTTACATAGTCTTCTCAACTAAAACATTTCTATTTGTGTTTTTACAGAGTCTTCTCAACTAAAACAGTTCTACTTGTGTTTTTACAGAGTCTTCTCAACTAAAACAGTTCTATTTGTGTTTTTACAGAGTCTTCTCAACTAAAACAGTTCTATTTGTGTTTTTACAGAGTCTTCTCAACTAAAACAGTTCTATTTGTGTTTTTCTCCCATCTTCTGATCCAGTACCAACACCTGTGTCACAGACAGTCCATTCTGCTGTTCCACTACTGATGCTAAGGCTGTTGTTGATGCCGTGAGTTCCTTTCACTTATTTGGCTTATCCTACTAAAACAGCTTAGCTGTAATATTAATGTGTGCTTGATAAGTAATATTGATAATAATGATATTGTCTTGTAGGCGTGTGTTTTTGGCCCTGAAGACCCTATTCCAAGTGCAGGTGTGTATTTATTTTGTTAGTTAATTCCCTTGGTATGTGCTTTGACGTGAAATTAATCTTATTTAAATTCAATACACCTGTGATTTATTTACAAAATATCTCTATACGTTATCTATATATCTATATATTCAACTTTGTTGGATTTCACACTTACAATGGAACCTTTTTTTACTTCTTTTCTCAGTTGACAAATGGTTTTATGTCTAAGTGAACTGACCCAGAAAGAAGAGCCCTCAGATTGGACCAAAATGCATCCTCACCTGAACGGAAGAATATCCTTGAAAATGACAGAAAACACGTGTAGTATAATTACAGTTTCCCATTTTTAGTATGAATGGTGATTGATGCTTGTCCTCTTAGCATGACAAGTACTCAACCAAGTAAGCCAGTTCTTTACGTTTATTATATTTCTCAAATGTGTAACACTATGACCTTTATGGTCCTTTATAAACCTCTGCAGTTTGCCGTGTCTTGCATCATGATGTTTGATACTGTCTTCAAATAAATACCATCAGCACATCATCCCCCTCCTCCGGTTCTGAACACGGTCTTTACTCGTATCTAGTGGTCCTGCATCACAACACAAGCCCTTATAGCAGACAGAAGAAAAGCTGTTTGAACCGGTGTGTTGAATAAAATCGGTTTCCTTGAAGTTGGCTCTTACCCGGGAAATCACACCGTGAAAAGAACTGCTGAAGAATCACTCCATCCAACACTCCTCCACTGCCAAGAGGAAACGATGGGAGCTACTAGATGCAATGTCTAAATATAATGCCTATGATATAATGCAGAGGATGTGAGGTATTTTATGGGAAAGGTAGGTGAAAGGTGAACGCCATAAACCCTATTTATTTGCACCCCATTATTTCTATCTCTACTTTGCACATTATTCCACTGCAAATCTACCATTCCAGTGTTTTACTTGCTATATTGTATTTACTTCACCACCATGGCCTTTTCTTGTTTGCCTCTACCTCACCTCATTTGCTCACATTGTATATAGACTTATTTTTCTACTGTATTATTGACTGTATGTTTGTTTTACGCCATGTGTAACTCTGTGTTGTTGTATGTGTCGAACTGCTTTGCTTTCTCTTGGCCAGGTCGCAATTGTAAATGAGAACTTGTTCTCAACTTGCCTACCTGGTTAAATAAAGGTGAAATAAAATAAATAAATACAAAACAATGCAATATACTCCCGCACAGCAGGCGGCGCTATTGCGCCACCGGGGTGGTTAGGAAGTTCCCGAAGTCACGTCGAAGAACAATACAATCAGCTGTTCGTTGATCGAATCCGCAAAAACAGTCTAACCAAAGCTGTCATTGTCGACAGGTAAGCTTTTGGTAGCTTTATTACAAATATTCAGTCATTTATATAGTTACATAAGGTTACGTGTGTTCCGTCATACATTTACTTCGAAAGGGAGAGCTGTGTGTCTGTCTTAAGAGTCCTTAGTCCACATGAGGCCAGGATTTCAGATAAGCTGATAGCCACGTAGCCGAGATAGCAAGCTAAGTTAGCGATCAGCTGGTGCTAACTAATAGCATGCTAGGATAAGAAAATACTTGTAATTGTTGTTGATAAACCTAAAGCTGGCTAGCATCAGTAGCAAGTGCATTTGTGTGAAGAGAGCCTGTAGCTATCAATATAGTCATGATGCAAATGTAAAAAATACTGCTGATCCAGTGAGACAAGTTGATCCCGTCTTGACAAGTTGTCAGTGTGCTAACTAGCTAGATAACTTCCCGATTGTTTTCTTTCTTAGGCAAAGACCAGTGAAATGTCATTCCTCTTTGATTGGCTCTACAGAGGCTTTAGTGGTGTGCTACAGTTTTTAGGTAATCTCTGATTTCACGTCAATGACTTCAAATATATTATCAGCAGGGTGGGTATAATGTATTATTGGCAGGGTGGGTATAATGTATTATTGGCAGGGTGGGTATAATGTATTATCAGTAGGGTGGGTATAATGTATTATCGGTAGGGTGGGCAGGGTGGGTATAATGTATTATCAGCAGGGTGGGTGTGATGTATTATCAGTAGAGTGGGTATAATGTATTATCGGCAGGGTGGGTATAATGTATTATCGGCAGGGTGGGTATAATGTATTATCGGCAGGGTGGGTATAATGTATTATCGGCAGGGTGGGTATAATGTATTATCGGCAGGGTGGGTATGATGTATTATCGGCAGGGTGGGTATAATGTATTATCAACAGGGTGGGTATAATGTATTATCAGCAGGGTGGGTATGATGTATTATCGGCAGGGTGGGTATAATGTATTATCGGCAGGGTGGGTATTATGTATTATCAACAGGGTGGGTATAATGTATTATCAGTAGGGTGGGTATAATGTATTATCAGTAGGGTGGGTATAATGTATTATCGGTAGGGTGGGTATAATGTATTATCGGCAGGGTGGGTATAATGTATTATCGGCAGGGTGGGTATAATGTATTATCGGCAGAGTGGGCAGGGTGGGTATAATGTATTATCGGCAGGGTGGGTATAATGTATTATCGGCAGGGTGGGTATAATGTATTATCGGCAGAGTGGGTGTAATGTATTATCGGCAGGGTGGGTATAATGTATTATCGGCAGGGTGGGTATAATGTATTATCGGCAGGGTGGGTATAATGTATTATCGGCAGGGTGGGTATAATGTATTATCGGCAGAGTGGGTGTAATGTATTATCGGCAGGGTGGGTATAATGTATTATCGGCAGAGTGGGCAGGGTGGGTATAATGTATTATCGGCAGGGTGGGTGTGATGTATTATCAGTAGGGTGGGTATAATGTATTATCAGTAGAGTGGGTATAATGTATAATCGGCAGGGTGGGTGTGATGTATTATCAGTAGGGTGGGTATGATGTGTGTTACGTTCCACCTAGAATCTTCCAAAAAACATTGTAAATATCAAGGATGCCCACAAACAACGAATACCAAGTAGCATGATCAATTCACCTGGCTAACTAGCTGCCGAATTAGGCATCAACTCACCAGGTAGCTTATTCTTAATGTTTGTCCGTAGGCTACCAGAGTGAGGACAGACATTTTGCATAATAAACGTGGTGAGTGAAAAACGTAACAAAATATCCCACCCTCTCTACCCGGTATCTTATTCTGCCGCTATACAACTTTATATACGTTGTTTGTGGGCATCCTTGTTATTTACGAAGTTTTTGGAACAGATTCCTGTTGGAACGTTCCACACATGATACCCACCCTGATCAGTATAGTACTGCACGTCACAATGAGTGGTGGTGTGTTTTTACAACTCAAAAAGTTGAATTAACTTGTCAATGTACTTTCCCAGGTTTGTACAAAAAATCTGGAAAGTTGGTTTTCCTGGGGTTGGATAATGCTGGTAAAACAACCCTTCTGCATATGCTGAAAGATGACCGACTTGGACAGCATGTGCCCACGTTGCATCCAAGTAGGCAGCATCATCTCAAACTACTTCATTGTGTTGTTTTTACGTCCCAATAACGGCAGTGAACACAATGTCAGTCGTTTTTTTAAAATGTGTTTTGTTTCTCCCTGAAGCATCGGAAGAGTTGACGATAGCTGGAATGACATTCACTACGTTTGATCTGGGCGGCCACGTACAAGGTAAGACTTCGGCCTAACTAAGTTGGACACTGCGTCTTTCTAGGGTTTGGTCAGCATCTTGACTCATTACATTGTCTTTCTAGGGTTTGGTCAGCATCTTGACTCATTACACCATGTCTTTCTAGGGTTTGTTCAGCATCTTGACACATTACACCATGTCTTTCTAGGGTTTGTTCAGCATCTTGACACATTACACCATGTCTTTCTAGGGTTTGGTCAGCATCTTGACACATTACCTCATGTGCTACATCTTCTGTCTCTTTCACAGCTAGAAGAGTTTGGAAGAACTACCTGCCGGCTATCAATGGAGTTGTCTTTCTGGTTGACTGTGCCGACCACGACCGCCTTACAGAATCCAAGATCGAACTTGATGTAAGTCACTTCCACTGCACACAATGGGCCTAATTTATCAACATTCATTGTGAAAAATGCATACACAAAACCCACCCGTTGAGGCAGCCCAGTTGAGGCAGGTTACACCAGGACACACAACAAACATTCTCACTGTCCCATCTGTCTCATTACTCAACCTCTTTCCTGTGTGTGTGTGTGTGTGTGTGTGTTCAGGCTCTGTTAGCAGATGAGACCATCCTCTCTGTGCCTGTGCTGGTCCTGGGTAACAAGATAGACCGTCCTGAAGCCATCAGTGAAGGGGGACTGAGAGAGGCGTTCGTTCTCGATGGACAATGCACTGGAAAGGTAAGCATAGAGATAGATGGAGCCTATGGAATTTGTATCATTATTATATTATCATTATCTTTTTTTTTTAAAGTCCATTTCAGATGAGTGTGTAACACAACTAACGTGTGTGTGTGTCTGAATGATGTGTGTGTGTGTGGTACAGTATTCACGTTCTTTAGATATGCTGTAGAAAATGTTAGTGGTACTCCAGTCTATTTTCACCTCATTTATCACCTGATTTACTTAACAAAAGCCCCATCTCAATAGGTGGTCCAGGCACAGTGCCCTTCGGAAGGTATTCAGACCACTCAACATTTTTCCCACACTTCCACTGAGCCTTTCCTCATCAAGCTACACACAATACCATATAATGACAAAAGCAAAAACAGGTTTTTAGAAATGTGGGCAAATTCATATATATATATTTTTTTTAAGTATAAGTATTCAGACCCTTTACTCAGTACTTTGTTGAAGCAGTGATCACAGCCTCCAGTCTTCTTGGATATGACATTACAAGCTTGGCACACCTGTATTTGGGGAGTTTCTCCCATTCTTCTCTGAAGATCCTCTCAAGCTCTGTCAGGGTGGATGGAGAGTGTGGCTGCACAGTTATTTTCAGGTCTCTCCAGAGATGTTTGATCGGGTTCAAGTCTGGGCTCTGGCTGGACCACTCAAGGACATTCAGAGACTTGTCCTGAAGCCACTCCTGCGTTGTCTTGGTTGTGTGCTTAGGGTCATTGTCCTGTTGGAAGGTGAATCTCTGCCCCAGTCTGAGCTCCTGAACAGGTTTTCATCAAGCATCTCTCTGTGCTTTGCTACGTTCATCTTTCCCTTGATCCTGGCTAGTCTCTCAGTCCCTGCCACTGAAAATCATCCCCACAGCATGATGCTGCCACCACCATGCTTCACCATAGGGATGGTGCCAGTTTTCCTCCAGACGTGACGCTTGGCATTCAGGCCAAAGAGTTCAATCTTGGTTTCGTCAGACCAGAGAATCTTGTTTCTCATGGTCAGTCTCTTTAGGTGCCTTTTGGCAAACTCTAAGCGGGCTGTCATGTGCCTTTTACTGAGGACTGGCATCCTTCTGGCCACTCTGCCATAAAAGCCTCATTGGTGGAGTGCTGCAGAGATGGTTGTCCTTCTGGAAGGTTCTCCCTTCTCCACAGAGAAACTCTGGAGCTCAGTCAGAGTAACCATTGGGTTCTTGGTCACCTCCCTGACCGAGGCCCTTCTCCCCTGATTGCTCAGTTTTGCCGGGCGGCCAGCTCTAGGAAGAGTCTTGGTGGTTCCAAACTTCTTCCATTTACGAATGATGGTGGCCACTGTGTTCTTGGGGACCTTCAATGCTGCAGACATTTTTTGGTACCCTTCCCCAGATCTGTGCCTTGACACAATCCTGTCTCGGAGCTCTACGGACATTTCCTTCGACCTCAAGGCTTGGTTTTTGCTCTGACAGGCACTGTCAACTGTGGGATCTTTATATAGACAGGTGTGTGTCTTTCCAAATCATGTCCAATCCATCGAATTTACTACAGGTGAACTCCAATTAAGTTGTAGAAACATCTCAAGGATGATCAATGGAAACAGGATGCACCTGAGCTCAATTTCGAGTCTCATAACAAAGGGTCTGAATACTTATGGAAATACGTTTATTATTTGTATTATTTTTATATAAATTTGCAAAAATGTTTAAACCTGAGGAAAACAAATAATTCAATACATTTTAGAATAAGGCTGTAACCTAACAATGTGGAAAAAGTCAAGGTGTCTGAATAGTTTCTGAATGCTCTGTATGACATGGCACAAGTGGGTAAAACATTCTTATTATTTTTTTAACCTTAAGTGTGTGTACATTACAATATTTAGACTTGGGATAATGTTTTTCAGCAGAAAAAAAGGTGAAGTTGCTGGAGTGGTCTTTTATAACAGCTTGTTCCTGTTGTTCTTCTCCAGGGTAACGTGTCGTTGAAGGATCTGCAGGCACGACCTCTGGAGATTTTCATGTGCAGTGTCCTGAAGAAGCAGGGCTATGGAGATGGCTTCAGGTGGCTGGCACAATACATCGACTGACATCTAGGCAGCGGTTCTTTTACTAAACGGACTCCCATCTTTCTGGGGGGAATGAAGAGGATAAGCTATCAAATGAAATGGCCCATATCGTCCCCCCCCCCCCCCAACCCCATGTGGAAAGATGTGAAGCTCCCAATAATCAGCTTTCTGATTGAGTACATCTGTCAATTTCAGCATTAATTGGTCAGTTTTAAAGGTTTCTATCTATGCAAACTTTTAAAAGTGGTTCATGGTCACAAGATTCAAGATGGGTTTGCGTGTAAGTCCATTAGTTAAGTATAACGTCGACCCGTTCTCTGGCATGTAAAATTAGAGTATCCGATTCTACCCCAACAGATTTGATCATAGCTGCAATTCAAGCTACAGTATACGGCAGATGTACCAATGTAGAACCTTTTATAAGGTATACTGTGAACTTTTTAAATTATTTCTGAAAAATGAAGGACCAAGCGATTTTTAAATGAAATAGATTATAAATGATAAGGATATTTATGTGAATGGTGGCGGTACAAATGCTTGTACATAGCAGTCCTACCTAGAATAAGATGTTCTTATCACTAAGAGGACATGAAAGAGGATAGATAGACTGAGCAGGATTATTCCAACAGACCCAAGTTCCAATCGCATCGAATAGAACGTCATCTAAAGTTTAGGGGCGGAGTCCATTTGACCTGATTCTGTTTCTATACATGGCGTGTATATCCCAAATGGCAGCATATTGACTATATAGTGCACTACTTCAGAGAACCCATACTTTCTATGCCCCCCCTACAAAAGTAGTGCACTAAATAGGGAATAGGGTGCCAACCCTGATCAAAAGTAGTGCACTAAATAGGAAATAGGGTGCCAACCCTGATCAAAAGTAGTGCACTAAATAGGGAATAGGGTGCCAACCCTGGTCAAAAGTAGTGCACTAAATAGGGAATAGGGTGCCAACCCTGGTCAAAAGTAGTGCACTAAATAGGGAATAGGGTGCCAACCCTGATCAAAAGTAGTGCACTAAATAGGGAATAGGGTGCCAACCCTGGTCAAAAGTAGTGCACTAAATAGGGAATAGGGTTGACATTTGGTACGCGTCCCGGGGGTTTGAGATCAATTGTAATGGTCCACGCAGCTATTGCCTTCAATGCACTCAGCCAAAGACGTATGCAAACTATTTTGCAAGTGACTTTGGGATGTTTACATATAATAGACCTGGGGGGGAGGGGTTATAGTAGGTGATGTAATGTTTGTCCTACTACAGTTTAATGAATGAATGGCTATAGTGCCATGATATGCAGGTACGTTGTAACAGGCCAGAACAAGAGACCGCCATTGCCATCATTCCATGGTATGCAGCAATAAAGCGGAATGACCATCAGTGGCCACTGCAATGGTAATCTTAACAAAAAAAGGCTATGCTACTCTACTAACACAGCTCTGGCAGAGGTTTCGTTGATAGATAATGGTCCCTTTTTCAATCAAGTCTGGTTTAAAAACACATATATTGGTCCCTTTTTCAATCAAGTCTGGTTTAAAAATAGATATTTGGGCCCTATTCAATCAAGGCTGGTTTAAAAATAAATCCCACTTGCATGCTTTGAGTGTTGTACTACTCAAGGAAACACCAGATAGCCTGGGCACCAGTTTGAATAGGGCTCTTGGTCCATGCCCTTTCCTGTTCGCAGACCTGGGTCGTGTTCATTAGGCACCAAACGGATGAAAATGGACTGAAACGGCACTTGGACAATGGGCACACTCATTTTCGTTTT
The DNA here is from genome assembly GCF_013265735.2 of Oncorhynchus mykiss. NCBI lineage: Eukaryota > Metazoa > Chordata > Actinopteri > Salmoniformes > Salmonidae > Oncorhynchus > Oncorhynchus mykiss. The sequence continues at coordinate 8,282,244 of NC_048587.1, read as the reverse complement.
CAGTTGCAAAATGTTTAAAAATGTTTTCCGTTGCAGGCCCTAAAATGAACACGTCCCCAGATATTTCTAGTAGAGGTCGACTGATTATGATTTTTCAATGCCGATACCGATTATTGGAGGAACAAAAAAGCAGATACCGATTAATCGGCCGATTTATAAAAATAAAATGAAAAGTATTTTTGTAATAATGACAATTACAACAATACTGAATGAACACTTATTTTAACTTAATATAATACATCAATAAAATCAATTTAGCCTCAAGTAAATACTGAAACATGTTCAATTTGGTTTAAATAATGCAAAAACGAAGTGTTGGAGAAGAAAGTAAAAGTGCAATATGTGCCATGTAAGAAAGCTAACGTTTCAGTTCCTTGCTAAGAACATGAGAACATATGAAAGCTGGTGGTTCCTTTTAACATGAGTCTTCAATATTCCCGGGTAAGACATTTTAGGTTGTAGTTTTTATAGGAATTATAGGACTATTTCCCTCTATACCATTTGTATTTCATTAACCTTTGACTATTGGATGTTCTTATAGGCACTTTGGCATTGCCAGTGTAACAGTATAGCTTCCGTCCCTCTCCTCGCTCCTCCCTGGGCTCGAACCAGCAACACAACGACAACAGCCACCCTCGAAGCAGCGTTACCCATGCAGAGCAAGGGGAACAACTACTAGAAGTCTCAGAGCGAGTGACATTTTAAACGCTATTAGCGCGCGCTAACTAGCTAGCCATTTCACATCGGTTACACCAGCCTCATCTCGGGAGTTGATAGGCTTGAAGTCATAAACAGCGCAATGCTTGACGCACAACGAAGAGCTGCTGGCAAAACGCACGAGTATGCTGTTTGAATGAATGTTTACACGCCTGCTTCTGCCTATCACCACTCAGTCAGATACTTAGGTACTTGTATGCTTGTATGCTCAGTCAGATTATATGCAACGCAGGACACGCTAGATATCTAGTAATATCATCAACCATGTGTAGTTAACTAGTGATTATGATTGTTTGTTTTTTACAAGATAAGTTTAATGCTAGCTAGCAACTTACCCTGGCTTACTGCATTCGCGTAACAGGCAGTCTCCTTGTGGAGGCAGGTCGTTATTGCGTTGGACTAGTCAACTGTAAGTTTGCAAGATTGGATCCCCCGAGCTGACAGGTGAAACTCGGTCGTTCTGCCCCTGAACAAGGCAGTTAACCCACCGTTTCTAGGCCGTCATTGAAAATAAGAATGTGTTCTTAAACTGACTTGCCTAGTTAAATAAAGGTATCATTTTTTAATTTTATTTTTTAATCGGCAAATCGGCGCCCAAAAATACCGATTTTTCATAACAATTTGAAACTTGAAATCGGCCCTAATTAATCGGCCATTCCGATCAATCGGTCGACCTCTAATTTCTAGGCCTACTAGTAAATCTTCTTTGTCATTCTAAGCCTCTGTCATTTGCAACATTTCTTATTATCTTGATGTCAATTTAATTTGAATCTGAAATGGCCATCACTGACATATTTTAGTTGATTTATTATTTATTATCAGAATGAACTAATGGGAACCGGTACTTCCAGCCACGTAGGCTAATACTGCCTTATAGTTTAAATAGAGGGGGATGTTTCGGCAGTCTGATTCAGCCTTTTGATCATCTACTTGTCACATTTCCTGTCTGCTGTGTCGGTCATTTATTGAAATGATTTATGATGTCCATGATGTGAAGTATTGGCTTTGTGATTCAGACAAATCTGTGGTTGAAATGCTGCAGGTACTCCTTGACTATCAGTACAATGATATGAGAGTACGTCTGTAGCTCTGAATCTCTGGGAATAACAGCCTTTATATCAGCCAGCCTTGGGCTCAGTTCCATTTCAATTCAGGAACTAAAACTGATATTCGCATTTATTCTCAAAGCTTTTTAATGAGGGAAAAATTTAATTGGAGTTTCAGTTTCCTACCTGAATTTAAATGAAACTGACCCCCAACGCTGCATATCAGTATTTAACTATTGAGTACCATTAGAGTTTCTGTATTCATTGTAAATAATGTAAAATGGAGATGGTCTCTTTCTTTGTACAATTCATTATCCCGGAGCTGACAAACACGCAGGTTGTATCCCAAATAACACCCTATTACCTACATAGTGCACTACTTTTGACCAAAGCCCTATTTGACCCTGGTCCAAAGTAGTGCACTATAAAGTATAGGTTGCCATTTGGCACATAGACATTATTACTGGATGTACTTATGATAACTCAGATCATTTTAACGTGAGAAATTCCATAAATATTTTTAACAATCATTCCTCACTTGTCATGTTTTGTTGTAAGGCTGTAAAGATAAAATTGCAAATGCTACACATCCACACTTCTAATCTACATGTGATAATAAAGTATGTTTGAGATGAGCAGTATTTGCAAATACTGTATAACTACGCCATTAACTCTAAATATAATCTTCGGTACAGGGCTGTTATCATGCAACTTCCAAAGAGTGCATCATAGCATATCTCTACCCTCTCCTTTAGGTTTTATATCAGAGTATTGTTGGTGATGTAGAGTCCCAAATGGCACCCTATTCTTTATAAAGTGACCATTTGGGATGCAGACGGCACTTTGAGCCTGTAGGCCTACATTATTGATCTGCTTCCAGAGTGGTGTCCTCTTCTGCCTGTCGCGCCACAAGGACAACAGGGTCGGAACCACTGAGCTAGGGTCGGAACCACTGAGCTAGGGTCGGAACCACTGAACTAGGGTCGGAACCACTGAGCTAGGGTCGGAACCACTGAGCTAGGGTCGGGACCACTGAGCTAGGGTCGGGACCACTGAGCTAGGGTCGGGACCACTGAGCTAGGGTCGGGACCACTGAGCTAGGGTCGGGACCACTGAGCTAGGGTCGGGACCACTGAGCTAGGGTCGGGACCACTGAGCTAGGGTCGGGACCACTGAGCTAGGGTCGATACCACTGAGCTAGGGTCAACATCACTGAGCTATGGTCGAGACCACTGAGCTATGGTCGAGATTATGACCGATGGTCGGGACCACTGAGCCAGGGTCGGGACCACTGAGCTAGGGTCGAGATTATGGCCAAGGTCGGGACCACTGAGCCAGGGTCGAGATTATGACCGATGGTCGGGACCACTGAGCCAGGGTCGGGACCGCTGAGCCAGGGTCGGGACCGCTGAGCTAGGGTCGGGACCGCTGAGCTAGGGTCGGGACCGCTGAGCTAGGGTCGGGACCACTGAGCTATGGTCGGGACCACTGTGCTAGGGTCGGGACCACTGAGCTAGGGTCGGGACCACTGAGCTATGGTCGGCACCACTGAGCTAGGGTCGAGACCACTGAGCTATGGTCGGGACCACTGAGCTAGGGTCGGGACCACTGAGCTAGGGTCGGGACCACTGAGCTAGGGTCGGGACCACTGAGCTAGGGTCAACATCACTGAGCTATGGTCGGGACCACTGAGCTATGGTCGGGACCACTGAGCTAGGGTCGGGACCACTGAGCTAGGGTCGGGACCACTGAGCTAGGGTCGGGATTATGACCGATGGTCGGGACCACTGAGCCAGGGTCGGGACCACTGAGCTAGGGTCGATACTGTTGAGAGTGCAGTTTCATTTCCTGACGCCGGGAGGCAGTTTAGGACCAATGAAATGAAAACCTGTCTCCACGTTCAGCTCTGACATAAACGGCCATTTTAGGTGACAGGGACTCGGCAATAAAGGATCCTATAATTGTCCATGTGCGTTGGCTTTGTTTTTAAACTCTCCATCGTCAGTCATTTTGTGGATCACATACAAGTACACATCACTATATTTCTAACTATTCAACAGAAGTCAACGCCAGAAAGGATTCAGAGATTTACCTCCCAAATCTTGCAGGAGAGTTGCTGTTTGTAAAGTAGTACTGGAAATGCAAGAGGTTTTTTGGGGGCCCCAATGCCTTTAATAGTAAAGTGCTCAGCCTAGGAGAAGTACATTCATGTTCACTATAACATGCCACATACTAAAAACAACTGAAGTGATGGAATAATAATGGCAACGATATACTCGTAGATAAACCATCTAACGGTGAGATTTCAAGTATACACACAGAACTTCAAGTAGCATATACGCGTTGTTTTATGAACACCAAAATAAAGACTGAGAATAGAACATCGACTGACACCATTCTTTGAAGTGATTTACAGAGTTCCCATTGGATAAGGTAGTGTCTGCATCATCCCAAATGGAATACCATTCCCTATATAGTACACTACTTTGGACCAGAGAGTCTGTATGAGCCCTGGATAGAAAGTAGTGCACTATATAGGGCATAGGGTGTCATTTGGGATGTTACCCTTGGTGGTGTAGGTTGATGGGACAAGTAATATACATTCTACAAGTTTTGAGTTGAAATAACTCAATAAGTAACAAAGTTCCCATAGCAGTTTCATAAGAGATATTAGTAGTTATTGTGTCTATGTTAATCGATATATATATAGTATTTTAAAGGTTTATAAACCGCCGAGAGCCGTGTACATCAGTATTCCTTTTAGCAATAAAGTAGCACAAAAGCCTTCCTTCATAACAAGCCTGTTTGTCAGTCCTGAATTTACCTACATAATGCACGAAAACACGGTCATTTTCACAAATGATCCAATGAGCAACATTACTTTGACGACATCCGCGTCAAGAACTTGTTCTCAACTAGCCTACCTGGTTAAATAAAGGTGAAATACAATTTTTTTTTAAATAAAGATCGAACCGAGAAATATGCTCCGTTAAGAAACCTTTAAGAGAAAAATAATAATTTCTCTCAGTAGTGGAATCACCCTCTAAAAGAGAGGCTTGCATCCCAAGTGGCTCCCTAATCCCTGCATAGTGCACGACTTCAGACCAGAGCTTTATGGGCCCTGATTAAAAAGCTGTACACTATAAAGGGAAGAGTGTTCCATTTGGGATATAGAGTAGTCTAGTCTCGTTGTCCTGCTTCATAGATCATAGCTACAGGATTTATATACGCAGCAACTCTGATTTTGACAACACAACCAGGTAAATAGTGAACCCTTTCCCACCGTCTCAGGTCTCAATCCGTTCCATTTTTAGCAGATCTGCGATTTCAATATTCAAGCAATTGTTCACAATGGAACATAAATGTATGATACTAGATGCATTTCTGACAGTAACATTTTGATGGCCAGATTATCAGATGATAGTTCTCTATGGTGAAACAGAACGCTCTCTTGCTTACAAAACAGAAAAGAATGAAGCAATAATTCACATATTTAAGACAAAAACTAGCAATCTCACCACTGTACCCCCCCCCCCCCCCCCCCCCCCCACCTCCCACTCCCCAGATCCACACGTCGACAATAGAGACAGAATTCCATGCCCCGAAATCCCCAAATCTTTTGCTGTTAGGAGAAAAAGATGCTTGCATCCCAAGTGACACCCTATTCCCTATATAGTGCACTACTTTTGACAGACCCCCTATGGGTGTCCCTATGAGACCTGGTCAAAAGTAGTGCACTACATAGGGAATAGGGTGCCATTTGGGATGCAAGCCTCAGCCATCATCCCTGTAGTTGTAGGCCAGTGGATCCATCCTGACCAAGTTCTCCGTTTGGGTTCAGTTTCTACCAGATGTATCCTCCGTCGTCTGCCTCCCCCTCTTCCTCTTCCTCCTCCTCCGCCTCTTCTCCGTTCTCCTCCTTCTCTTCCTCATCCTCCCATCCCACGCCACTCCCAAAATCTCCGGAATATCCCAGCAGTTCATCTGGAGCGAGGGATGAAATGAAAAGAGTATTTCTCAGTTAACAATTCCTATGATTTCATGTGAGAAAAGACTTCAGGTAACATACAGTAGGTAGTTAATACTGGTACATAGTGCAGTCTCTCCTTGTCCACACACTGCTTTCAGGGTAAGGAAAGAAATGTGTATTTTATATTTCAAATGAACTATCCCTTTAATACTGCTGAAATTCAAACCGACCACACTGTGCTGCCGTGGCCATCCCACTGCTCTGGACTGTTCAGTACAGTGTGATGTCCACACAGTGCATTTGTTTCAATCCTGGTCTTAATATAAGACCAAAAGTAATTTTGTTTTAGTCCAAAACAGCCCTACGGTCCTATACAGCCCTACGGCCCTATACAGCCCTACACAGCCCTACGGTCCAATACAGCCCTACGGTCCTATACAGCCCTACGGTCCTATACAGTCCTATACAGCCCTACGGTCCTATACAGCCCTACGGTTCTATACAGCCCTACGGTCCTATACAGTCATACAGCTCTAAACTCCTATACAGCCCTACGGCCCTATACAGTCCTATACAGCCCTACGGCCCTATACAGTCCTATACAGCCCTACGGTTATATACAGCCCTACGGTCCTATACAGCCCTATACAGCCCTACGGTCCTATACAGCCCTACGGTCCTATACAGCCCTACGGTTCTATACAGCCCTACGGTCCTATACAGCCCTATACAGCACTTACGGTCCTATACAGCCCTACGGTCCTATACAGCCATATACAGCCCTACGGTTCTATACAGCCCTACAGTTCTATAACAGCCCTACGGCCCTATACAGCCCAATACAGTCATACAGCCCTAAACCCCTATACAGCCCTAAACCCCTATACAGCCCTACACCCCAATACAGTCATACAGCCCTATACCTCTATACAGTCATACAGCCCTATACCCCAATACAGTCATACAGCCCTAAACCCCTATGCAGTCATACAGCCCTAAACCCCTATACAGCCCTACAGCACTATAGCCCTATACAGCCCTATACAGTCCTACAGCCCTAAACCCCTATACAGTCCTACAGCACTATACCCCTATACAGCCCTATACAGTCCTACAGCACTATAGCCCTATACAGCCCTATACAGTCCTACAGCCCTAAACCCCTATACAGTCCTATACCCCTATACAGCCCTAAACAGCCCTAAACCCCTATACAGCCCTACAGCCCTAAACCCCTATACAGCCCTAAACCCCTATACAGCCCTAAACCCCTATACAGTCCTACAGCGCTATACAGTCATACAGCCCTAAACCCCTATACAGTCCTACAGCCCTATACAGCTCTAAACCCCTATACAGCCCTAAACCCCTATACAGCCCTAAACCCCTATACAGTCCTACAGCCCTATACAGTCATATAGCCCTAAACCTCTATACAGCCCTAAACCCCTATACAGCCCTAAACCCCTATACAGTCATACAGCCCTAAACCCCTATACAGCCCTATAGCCCTAAACCCCTATACAGCCCTAAACCCCTATACAGCCCTAAACCCCTATACAGCCCTAAACCCCTATACAGTCATACAGCCCTAAACCCCTATACAGCCCTATAGCCCTAAACCCCTATACAGCCCTATAGCCCTAAACCCCTATACAGCCCTATACCTCTATACAGCCCTACAGCCCTAAACCCCTATACAGCCCTAAACCCCTATACAGCCCTAAACCCCTATACAGTCCTACAGCCCTATACAGTCATACAGCCCTAAACCCCTATACAGTCCTACAGCCCTATACAGCTCTAAACCCCTATACAGCCCTAAACCCCTATACAGCCCTAAACCCCTATACAGCCCTAAACCCCTATACAGTCCTACAGCCCTATACAGTCATACAGCCCTAAACCTCTATACAGCCCTAAACCCCTATACAGCCCTAAACCCCTATACAGTCATACAGCCCTAAACCCCTATACAGCCCTATAGCCCTAAACCCCTATACAGCCCTATAGCCCTAAACCCCTATACAGCCCTAAACCCCTATACAGCCCTAAACCCCTATACAGTCATACAGCCCTAAACCCCTATACAGCCCTATAGCCCTAAACCCCTATACAGCCCTATAGCCCTAAACCCCTATACAGCCCTATACCTCTATACAGCCCTACACCTCTATACAGCCCTACAGCCCTATACCTCTATACAGCCCTATAGCCCTATACCTCTATACAGCCCTACAGCCTGTAATACTAAAGCAATTGAACACGAGAGGGCGAGCTAAACAACTTTTTAAGCACAGCTGTGCTGCGGTCATAGTTAGGAGGCGAAGCAAAGTGCTGTAAGTGGAGGGAGTACAGGGCTTAGCATGTCTCTCGAAGAGGCTAACAACAGATTTTGGCTTGAATAGTCAAGTAAATTGATTACGGGAGGAGGATTGCTTTAAAGCAGTATTCAAATGCATAGGATGTAGTGATCCCCAGTACAGTAGCCATATCTAGGAAAAACAAAAGTTCCAAAGGCTGGGCCTAATATTCAACAAGCACAACACTTACACAAATGACTGATGATTGGCTGGGAACAATTGATGATAAAAAGATTGTAGGGGTTGTTTTGTTAGACTTCAGTGCGGCTTTTGACATTAGTCTGCTGCTGCTGGAAAAACGTACGTGTTACGGCTTTACACCCTCTGCTATAATGTGGATAAAGAGTTACCTGCCTAACATAACACAGAGGGTGTTCTTTAATGGAAGCCTCTCAAATATCATCCAGTTAGAATCAGGAATTCCCCAGGGTAGCTGTTTAGGCCCTTTTCATTTTTCAATCTTTACTAACGGCATGCTACTGGCTTTGAGTAAAGCCAGTGTGTCTATGTATTCGGATGACTCAACACTATACACGTCAGCTACTACAGCGACTGAAATGATAGCAAAACTTAACGAAGAGCTGCAGTTAGGTCCAGAATGGGTGGCAAGGAATACATTTGTCCTAAATATTTCCAAAACTAAAAGCGTTGTATATGGGACAAATCACTCACTAAACCTTAAACCTCAACTACATCTTGTAATGAATAATGTGGAAATTGAGCAAGTTGAGGTGACTAAACTGCTTGGAGTAACCCTGGATTGTAAACTGTCATGGTCAAAACATATTGATACAACAGTAGCTAAAATGGGGAGAAGTCTGTCCATAATAAAGAGCTCCTCTGTCTTCTTAAGATTCTGACATTTCTTGTCCAAATATTTATATATTCTTAATTACATTCCTTTACTTTAGATGTGTGTGTATTGTTGTGAAATTGTTAGATATTACTGCAGTGTTGGGAGCTAGGAACACAAGCATTTCGCTACACCAGCAATAACATCTGCTAAACACGTGTATGTGATCAATACAATTTGATTTGATGTAACAACACTATCAACAAGGCAGGTCCTACAGGCCATAGTTTTGTCGCACCTGGACTACTGTTCAGCAGTGTGGTCAAGGTGCCACAAAGAGAGACTTTGGAAAATTACAATTGTCTCAGAACCGGGCAGCACGGCTGGCCCTTAAAAGTACACGGAGAGCTAACATTAATGACATGCATGTCAATCTCTCCTGGTTCAAAGTGGAAGAGAGATTGACTTCATCACTACTTGTATTTATGAGAGGTATTGACATGTTGAATGCACCGAGTTGTCTGTCTAAACTACTGGCACACAGCTCAGACACCCATACATACCCCACAAGACATGCCACCAGAGGTCTCTTCACAGTCCCCAAGTCCAGAACAGACTATGGGAGGCGCACAGTACTACATAGAGCCATGACTACATGGAACTCTATTCCACAGTACTACATAGAGCCATGACTACATGGAACTCTATTCCACAGTACTACATAGAGCCATGACTACGTGGAACTCTATTCCACAGTACTACATAGAGCCATGACTACATGGAACTCTATTCCACAGTACTACATAGAGCCATGACTACATGGAACTCTATTCCACAGTACTACATAGAGCCATGACTACATGGAACTCTATTCCACATCAGGTAACTGATGCAAGCAGTAGAATCAGATTTTAAGAAAGCAGGTAAACATACACCTTATGGAACAGCGGGGCTTGTGAAGAGACACACACAAAGATACAGACACACGCACACGCTAGCACATTCACTCTACACACACGTACATTGTAATATAGTTGTATGGTTGGTATTACACATTTTGTATTGTAGATATGTAGTGGTGTGATCATGTTTTATGATGTACTGTTTTATATTATGGTTTATATGTAAGTGCTTTAATGTGTTTGGGCCCCAGGAAGAGTAACTGTTGCCTTGGCAACAGCCAATGGGGATCCTTAATAAATACAAAATGGGAGGGAAAGCATTTCCCTACACTACACTCTCAATAACATTTGCTAACCATGTGCATGTGACCAATAAAATGGGATTTGATTTGAAAGTGAGAGGAGGTTGAAAAGACTGAGGGAGGTTTGAATCTATTGAAGCTAGCAATAACAATGGAGAGGGTATGACGAGGAAGACTGAGGGAGGTCTGAATCTATTGAAGCTAACAATAACAACGGAGAGGGTATGAAGAGGAAGACTGAGGGAGGTTTGAGTCTATAGAAGCTAGCAATAACAATGGAGAGGGTATGAAGAGGAAGACTGAGGGAGGTTTGAATCTATTGAAGCTAACAATAACAATGGAGAAGGTATGACGAGGAAGACTGATCACAAGTTCAAACAGAGCGAGGCGGACGCCAGTTCCACTTCTGGAGGTGAAGGGGTAGATGGTGTTGTGAGGATCTCGGAGCCAGAGACTTGCATTGATGGACATGGTTATTGATAAAGACAAGTTTGGTCCAGTGGGAGTGAGGGCGGAACCAGGCCTTTTGGCTGATTCACGGGTGGTTTCAGGTTGGGTGGAAAAGATGGCGGGTACTGTTGAGTCGGTGAAGGTAACCCGAAGTGGACTGGTGATATTTGTTTGTGTTTATTCAGATCAGAGGGAGCAGGGCTCTCCGTGCTACACAACTTGGGGAAAGACCTGTATCTTGCTTTACACTTAGTTACAGGGCACCATTAAAGGGAGTGATGTCTGGGGTAGCGTTAGGTTTGGAGGTGGAACAATTGAAGTTGAAGATTCCTGGTGTTGGTGACGCTCGTCGTTTGGTGCGACACAGACCCGGTGGTGAGCATGGGGAAACAGAGGAGTCACCGTCAGTCCTTTTGAGTTTTGAACACTGGAGGTTGGTGGCACCTTAATTGGGGAGGACGGGCTCGTGGTAACAACTAGAGTGGAATAGTATCAAACACATTTGTTTCCATGTGTTTGATGCCATTCCATTAGCTCTGTTCCTGACATTATGAGCCGTCCTCCCCTCAGAAGCCTCCACTTGGTTTTGAGTCAGAGTCTCTACCCAACAAAGCCATGTTAGGATATATCACGTCTCCTGTTAGAGCTTCTGTTCCCGAATCCACTGCAGTGTTTCAGGTGCCACGTTTATGGCCATGTCACAGCAGTGTAAACGGACGGAGATTCCAAGATGTGGGAAGTGTGCAGGAGGGCAATGGAAAAGAGGATTGTGTCGTTTCGGTGGATAAAGTGGTGTGTGTTAACTGTAGGGGTGTCTATGATGCTGGGGATCGGAAGTGTCTGCTGTGAGAGAGGCAGATTGAGGTGGCTTTGAGTCAGAGTTGTGCGGACAGTGTCGTACGCGGAGGCAGTGAAGAAAGTAGAGGAGGAGGGGTCAAGGGTGAGGGATCCTGAGAGGATTCCAGTGAATAGTAGAGCTGTGCCAGAACAGAAGGATCGGCCAACGAGTGATATATGCTTCAGTAAGGTTGGCTTCTTAGTGTTTATAGCAGTGGTTATCAACTGTTCCGCGGAAATGGAAGGTGAATCACAGAGAATAGATGTTGTGGTGGCAGCTGCAGAGGATGTATCTGGATATATGAGATTTGACTTCGGAAGAGATACAGGGTTTGTTGTCCTGTCCCCCCAGGCCGCTGGCATGGTGCCGGAGCAGATAGGATCAAAGTAGTGGAATGTGGTCGTGGGTTTTTAATGAGTGTAGGGTTAAGTTGGTAGGGTAATTAAAATATATGTATATCTTTATTTATTTATTATAATTCCCCGGTTCCTCTTTTCCCATTTTGTATCACAAAGTGTAATGGATCTATACTGTAGTTCCGTTGGGGGAGGTAAAGCCACATATTGGATACCAACCTGTTAAACCTCACAGAAGAAGAGGAGCCTTGTAGAGCAGTGTAGCCGTGATAAAAAAGCCCTTTTTGCACAACCTTGAGTGTACAATTAAGCAATAAGGCCCGAGGAGGGTGGGGTATATGGCCAATATACCACGGCTAAGGGCTGAGTGTACAATTAAACAATAAGGCCCGAGGAGGGTGGGGTATATGGCCAATATACCACGGCTAAGGGCTGAGTGTACAATTAAACAATAAGGCCCGAGGAGGGTGGGGTATATGGCCAATATACCCCACCCTCCTTTTTGCTGATTCATGATTTCGACTGGCTGAGAAAAGATGTGCGTCTCATCCTGACACGTTAATTCATTCTCAATAGGATAGTGGAGATCCAATTTCAATATCGAAACAATGTTACAAATGTCCAGAGACAGACAGAAACGTTTGTACAAACCCCCCTGTTGTTGCAAACCAAATGTTAGGCTAGAAGCATGGGGATATAATGTCTCGATGCTTTTTACAGTAGACATCAAGTTAATGAATTGGTTGATGGGACACTGGATGCGCAGGCATTTCTCATAGGCTGACCTATACTAAACATTTTTTTTTTTTTTAAAGTGGCTTAGAACGTGTCTCAACCAATCACAATGTCTGCTTTTTGTTATTGTATAACCACCAAGAAGCTCTTCCCCTACAGCCCTAGAGCTCTTACCACAGTCAGGGTTGCCATGGATTCTAGAGCCCATAATTTCTCCTCCGTGCTGGTCAACACACCAACACTCTCCCATGCTCTGGTCACACTGCAGCTGCCTGTAGTAGCCGTCCTCATCGCAGCTGGGGATGTACATGCCTGTAAAAACACACACACACTGTGTTGTTAAATATGTATGCACTGTGCAGCGGAGCTCTCTGCGCCGACTCACACCGGTGGAAGAGATAAGTGGTGCATAAATAAAAAAAAACATCAGCACAGCTTGTAGACCTGTGAGGAGACTCAGTCCGGAAAGGAAGGAGAGGTAACAGAGGAGGAGCTGTCTGAGGAGGGGCTGTCTGAATGCCAGAGAGAGAAAGAGAGACAAGGTGAGAGAGAGGGTAGAAGAGAGGGAGAAAGACAGAGAGGGAGATAGAAAGAGAGAGGGAAAAATAGAGACAGAAAAAGAGAGAGAGAGGAAGAGAGAGGGATAGAAAAAACAGGGAGGCGAGAGAGTGAGAGAGAGAAAAAACAGGGGGGCGAGAGAGAGACAGAGAGAGGGTAAGAAAAAACAGGGAGAGGAAAGAGTTAGAGAGACACAGAGAGGGATAGAAAAAACAGGGAGAGGAAAGAGTTAGAGAGACAGAGAGAGGATAAGAAAAAACAGGGAGAGGAAAGAGTTAGACACACAGAGAGGGATAGAAAAAACAGGGAGAGGAAAGAGTTAGAGAGACACAGAGGGATAGAAAAAACAGGGAGAGGAAAGAGTTAGAGAGACACAGAGAGGGATAGAAAAAACAGGGAGAGGAAAGAGTTAGAGAGACAGAGAGAGGATAAGAAAAAACAGGGAGAGGAAAGAGTTAGAGAGACACAGAGAGGGATAGAAAAAACAGGGAGAGGAAAGAGTTAGAGAGACAGAGAGAGGATAAGAAAAAACAGCGAGAGACGAGAGAGAGACAGAGAGAGTAGTAGTATCAGTAATATTTATTAGGATCCCCAGTGAGCTGCTGCCGAGGCAGGGTCTGCTCTTCCTGGGGTCCAAACAGGAAACTACACATAAAACCCACAGCACTACATTACAGTGTAGTCATTTAGCAGACGTTCCCATCCAGAGAGACCCACAGCACTACATTACAGTGTAGTCATTTAGCAGACGTTCCCATCCAGAGAGACCCACAGCACTACATTACAGTGTAGTCATTTAGCAGACGTTCCCATCCAGAGAGACCCACAGCACTACATTACAGTGTAGTCATTTAGCAGACGTTCCCATCCAGAGAGACCCACAGCACTACATTACAGTGTAGTCATTTAGCAGACGTTCCCATCCAGAGAGACCCACAGCACTACATTACAGTGTAGTCATTTAGCAGACGTTCCCATCCAGAGAGACCCACAGCACTACATTACAGTGTAGTCATTTAGCAGACGTTCCCATCCAGAGAGACCCACAGCACTACATTACAGTGTAGTCATTTAGCAGACGTTCCCATCCAGAGAGACCCACAGCACTACATTACAGTGTAGTCATTTAGCAGACGTTCCCATCCAGAGAGACCCACAGCACTACATTACAGTGTAGTCATTTAGCAGACGTTCCCATCCAGAGAGACCCACAGCACTACATTACAGTGTAGTCATTTAGCAGACGTTCCCATCCAGAGAGACCCACAGCACTACATTACAGTGTAGTCATTTAGCAGACGTTCCCATCCAGAGAGACCCACAGCACTACATTACAGTGTAGTCATTTAGCAGACGTTCCCATCCAGAGAGACCCACAGCACTACATTACAGTGTAGTCATTTAGCAGACGTTCCCATCCAGAGAGACCCACAGCACTACATTACAGTGTCATTTAGCAGACGTTCCCATCCAGAGAGACCCACAGCACTACATTACAGTGTAGTCATTTAGCAGACGTTCCCATCCAGAGAGACCCACAGCACTACATTACAGTGTAGTCATTTAGCAGACGTTCCCATCCAGAGAGACCCACAGCACTACATTACAGTGTAGTCATTTAGCAGACGTTCCCATCCAGAGAGACCCACAGCACTACATTACAGTGTAGTCATTTAGCAGACGTTCCCATCCAGAGAGACCCACAGCACTACATTACAGTGTAGTCATTTAGCAGACGTTCCCATCCAGAGAGACCCACAGCACTACATTACAGTGTAGTCATTTAGCAGACGTTCCCATCCAGAGAGACCCACAGCACTACATTACAGTGTAGTCATTTAGCAGACGTTCCCATCCAGAGAGACCCACAGCTAGCGCATTCATCTCAAGATAGCCAGGTGACACAACCAGGCATCACATAATCCAAGGTCCATCAAAATGTGTTTGTCTCAGAGAGACGGGACTCAGGTCTGCTTTATTGAGCCCTTATTCAAGATGCATTAATCTATCTATATATTTATCTATATATTTATCTATATTTATCTATATATTTATCTATATATTTATCTATATATTTATATCTATATATTTATCTATATATTTATATCTATATATTTATTTATATTTTATATCTATATATTTATATCTATATATTTATCTATATATTTATCTATATATTTATCTATATTTTATATCTATATATTTATATCTATATATTTATATCTATATATTTATCTATATATTTATATCTATATATTTATCTATATATTTATATCTATATATTTATCTATATATTTATATCTATATATTTATCTATATTTTATATCTATATATTTATATCTATATATTTATATCTATATATTTATCTATATATTTATATCTATATATTTATCTATATTTTATATCTATATATTTATATCTATATATTTATATCTATATATGTATCTATATTTTATATCTATATATTTATATCTATATATTTATATCTATATATTTATCTATATTTTATATCTATATATTTATATCTATATATTTATATCTATATATTTATATCTATATATTTATATCTATATATTTATCTATATTTTATATCTATATATTTATATCTATATATTTATATCTATATATTTATCTATATATTTATATCTATATATTTATCTATATTTTATATCTATATATTTATCTATATATTTATATCTATATATTTATCTATATTTTATATCTATATATTTATATCTATATATTTATATCTATATATTTATATCTATATATTTATCTATATTTTATATATATATATTTATATCTATATATTTATATCTATATATTTATATCTATATATTTATCTATATATTTATATCTATATATTTATCTATATTTTATATCTATATATTTATATCTATATATTTATATCTATATATTTATCTATATATTTATATCTATATATTTATCTATATTTTATATCTATATATTTATCTATATATTTATATCTATATATTTATCTATATTTTATATCTATATATATTTATCTATATTTTATATCTATATATTTATATCTATATATTTATATCTATATATTTATATCTATATATTTATCTATATATTTATATCTATATATTTATCTATATATTTATATCTATATATTTATCTATATTTTATATCTATATATTTATATCTATATATTTATATCTATATATTTATCTATATATTTATATCTATATATTTATCTATATTTTATATCTATATATTTATATCTATATATTTATATCTATATATGTATCTATATTTTATATCTATATATTTATATCTATATATTTATATCTATATATTTATCTATATTTTATATCTATATATTTATATCTATATATTTATATCTATATATTTATATCTATATATTTATATCTATATATTTATCTATATTTTATATCTATATATTTATATCTATATATTTATATCTATATATTTATCTATATATTTATATCTATATATTTATCTATATTTTATATCTATATATTTATCTATATATTTATATCTATATATTTATCTATATTTTATATCTATATATTTATATCTATATATTTATATCTATATATTTATATCTATATATTTATATCTATATATTTATCTATATTTTATATATATATATTTATATCTATATATTTATATCTATATATTTATATCTATATATTTATCTATATATTTATATCTATATATTTATCTATATTTTATATCTATATATTTATATCTATATATTTATATCTATATATTTATCTATATATTTATATCTATATATTTATCTATATTTTATATCTATATATTTATCTATATATTTATATCTATATATTTATCTATATTTTATATCTATATATATTTATCTATATTTTATATCTATATATTTATATCTATATATTTATATCTATATATTTATATCTATATATTTATCTATATATTTATATCTATATATGTATATCTATATTTATATCTATATATTTACTCAGGCATGTCTCTCTATTTTATTTTATTTTTTATTTTATTTCACCTTTATTTAACCAGGTAGGCTAGTTGAGAACAAGTTCTCATTTACAATTGCGACCTGGCCAAGATAAAGCAAAGCAGTTCGACACATACAACAACAACAGAGTTACACATGGAGTAAAACAAACATACAGTCAATAATACAGTAGAAAAATAAGTCTATATACAATGTGAGCAAATGAGGTGAGATAAGAGAGGTACAGGCAAAAAATAAAAATAAATAGTGTGATAGTGTCATTTTAATCTATATATTTACTCAGGCATGTCTCTCTCTGCTGTGATAGTGTCATTCTAATCTATATATTTACTCAGGCATGTCTCTCTCTGCTGTGATAGTGTCATTCTAATCTATATATTTACTCAGGCATGTCTCTCTCTGCTGTGATAGTGTCATTTTAATCTATATATTTACTCAGGCATGTCTCTCTCTGCTGTGATAGTGTCATTCTAATCTATATATTTACTCAGGTATGTCTCTCTCTGCTGTGATAGTGGCATTTTAATATATATATATTTACTCATGTACAGTTGAAGTCGGAAGTTTAAATACACTTAAATTGGAGTCATTAAAACTCGTTTTTCAACCACTCCACAGATTTCTTGTAAAAAAAACTATAGTTTTGGCAAGTTGATTAGGACAAGTCATTTTTCTAACAATTGTTTACAGACAGATTATTTCACTTATAATTCACTGTATCACAATTCCAGTGGGTCAGAAGTTTACATACACTAAGTTGACTGTGCCTTTAAACAGCTTGGACAATTCCAGAAAATGATGTCATGGCTTTAGAAGCTTCTGATAGGCTAATTGACATCATTTGAGTCAATTGGAGGTGTAGCTGTGGATGTATTTCAAGGCCTTCCTACAAACTCAGTGCCTCTTTGCTTGACATCATGGGAAAATCAAAAGAAATCAGTCAAGACCTCCACAAGTCTGGTTCATCCTTGGGAGCAATTTCCAAATGCCTGAAGGTACCACGTTCATCTGTACAAACAATAGTACACAAGTCTAAACACCATGGGACCACGCAGCCGTCATACCGCTCAGGAAGGAGACGCGTTCTGTCTCCTAGAGATGAACATACTTTGGTGTGAAAAGTGCAAATCAATTCCAGAACAGCAGCAAAGGACCTTGTGAAGATGCTGGAGGAAACAGGTACTAAAGTATCTATATCCACAGTAAAACGAGTCCTATATCAACATAACCTGAAAGGCCGCTCAGCGAGGAAGAAGCCACTGCTCCAAAACCGCCATAAAAATGCTAGACTATAGTTTGCAACAGTTGAATAGAAGCACCCGGGTGGCAGCATCATGTTGTGGGGGTGCTTTGCTGCAGGAGGGCCTGGTGCACTTCTCAAAATAGATGTCATCATGACGAAAGAAAATTATGTGGATATATTGAAGCAACATCTCACCATCTCGCCACCACAAAGCCCTGACCTCAATCATATAGAACATTTGTGGGCAGAACTGAAAAAGTGTGTGCGAGCAAGGAGGCCAACAAACGTGACTCAGTTCCACCAGCTCTGTCAGGAGGAATGGGCCACAATTCACCCAACTTATTGTGGGAACCTTGTGGAAGGCTACCCGAAACGTTTGACCCAAGTTAAACAATTTAAAGGCAATGCTACCAAATACTAATTGAGTGCATGTAAACTTCTGACCCACTGGGAATGTGATGAAAGAAATAAAAGCTGAAATAAATCATTATCTTGTCACGCCCTGACCATAGAGAGCCTTTTTATTCTCTATTTTGGTTATGTCGGGGTGTGACTAGGGTGGGTACTCTAGTTTGTGTATTTCTATGTTGGGCTGGTATGGTTCCCAATCAGAGGCAGCTGTTTAGCGTTGTCTCTGATTGGGGATCATATTTAGGCAGCCATTTCCCTACTGTGTTTTGTGGGATCTCGTTTCTGTGAGCACTGCATGAGCGTCACGTGTCGCGTTATTGTTTTTTGTGCGTTTCACTTATCAATAAAATATGTCGAACCAATGTCACGCTGCGCTTTGGTCTGAATGTTCCTACGACGATCGTGACATATCTCTACTATTATTCTGACATGTCACATTCTTAAAATAAAGTGGTGATCCTAACTGACCTAAAACAGGGATTTTTTTTACTAGGATTAAATGTCAGGAATTGTGAAAAACTGAGTTTAAATGTATTTGGCTAAGATGTATGTAAACTTCCGACTTCAACTTTATGTCTATGTCTTGATAGTGTCATGTTAAAATGGTTGACAGTCCTGTGACAGTTCCCCCTCTGTTTCAGCCTCCTCCCTTCAGACCAACTGTCAAACACAACTGCCACTTTACATAAACACTGTAGCGAGGGGGCGGAGTTACAAATGCCCCCAAAAATAAAGAGACGAGACAAGGAATAAGACATTTCAAGTCCCAATGGGGAACTAACTTTAAACTTGTCTTCAAATATTTAAAGCCTGTTTTTGGTTTGGTTCCTCCTTATCCTCAGTTGGTACCCATACTGCACCATACTGTAACATACTGCACCATACCCAACATACTGCACCATACTGTAACATACTGCACCATACCCAACATACTGCACCATACTGTAACATACTGCACCATACCCCACCATACTGTAACATACTGCACCATACTGTAACATACTGCACCATACCCCACCATACTGTAACATACTGCACCATACCCCACCATACTGCACCATACCCCACCATACTGCACCATACCCCCAACATACTGCACCATACTGTAACATACTGCACCATACCCCACCATACTGCACCATACTGTAACATACTGCACCATACCCCACCATACTGCACCATACCCCACCATACTGCACCATACTGTAACATACTGCACCATACCCCACCATACTGCACCATACCCCACCATACTGCACCGTACCTCATCATACTGCACCATACCCCAACATACTGCACCATACTGTAACATACTGCACCATACTGTAACATACTGCACCATAACCCAACATACTGCACCATACCCCAACATACTGCACCATACTGCACCATACTGCACCATACCCCACCATACTGCACCACACCCCATCATACTGCACCATACCCCATCATACTGCACCATACTGTACCATACCCAACATACTGCACCATACTGCACCACTCTGCTGTAGGAGCATTAGGTATCCTTGAGCAGAGGAGTAAAATCACAATCATGTCAGTCGGCCTGTTTTTTGGTTTGGTTCCTTGTTGTCCTTTGATTGGCACCTGTACTGACAGGCCTGCCAATCACAACACTGGAAGGAGAGAGTCTCTCTCTCTCTGTCTCTGGAGTTGGTTGTGTGAGGGTGCTGTGTGTGGTGAGAGGTTGCTGTCCTTTTTTGTTCAGAGGAGTGAGAGTAGGAGTGAGAGGAGGGAAGAAAGATAGGAGGGAAGGAGAGGAGGGTGTGAGGGGAGGGAGTGAGAGGAGGGAGGGAGAGGAGGAGTGAGGGGAGGAGGGATGGAGGGAGGAGAGAGAGAGAGGAGGGAGTGAGAGAGGAGGGAGTGAGAGGAGGAGTGAGAGGAGGGAGGGAGAGGAGAATTGAGGGGAGGAGAGAGGGAGAGGAGGAGTGAGAGGAGGGACTGAGGAGGGAGCGAGGGAGAGGAGGGAGAGGAGGAGGAAGGGAGGGAGAGGAGGGAGTGAGAGGAGGAGGAGTGAGAGGAGGAGTGAGAGGAGGGAGGGAGAGGAGGGAGTGAGAGGAGGAGGAGTGAGAGGAGGAGTGAGAGGAGGGAGGGAGAGGAGGGAGGGGAGGGAGTGAGAGGAGTGAGGGAGGGAGGGAGAGGAGGGAGGGGAGGGAGTGAGAGGAGGGAGGGAGGGAGGGAGGGAGAGGAGGAGGGAGGCAGAGGAGGGAAGGAGAGGAGGGTGTGAGAGGAGGGAGGGAGAGGAGGTGAGAGAAGGGAGGGAGGAGAGGAGAGGAGAGGAGGAGGGAGGGAGAGGAGAGGAGGAGGGAGGGAGAGGAGGGAGGCAGAGGAGGGAAGGAGAGGAGGGTGTGAGAGGAGGGAGGGGAGTGAGAGGAGGGAGGGAGAGGAGGAGTGAGGGGAGGAAGGAGGGAGAGGAGGGAGAGGAGGGAGGGGAGGGAGTGAGAGGAGGAGTGAGAGGAGGGAGGGAGGGAGAGGAGGGAGAGGAGGGAGGGAGGGAGAGGAGGGAGAGGAGGAGTGAGAGGAGGGAGGGAGAGGAGGTGAGAGGAGGGAGTGAGAGAAGGGAGGGGAGGGAGTGAGAGCAGGGAGTGAGAGCAGGAAGGGAGGGAGGGAGGGAGGGAGGGAAGGAGGGAGGGAGGGAGGAAATGAATAAGGAAGTAGCTGTGTTTCTGAAAGAGGAGCACCTTATCAAGCGGATGGTGTTACTCTAACTTATGTATCTGGTATCAGGTGACGTATGAGGTGAAAGTCTACATGGTTAATGTGACTACAGTCTGAAGTTTTGATTGCGGGGAGCGGGACGAGCAGGGCATAGGGAGCAGGGCACAGGGAGCGGGACGAGCAGGGCACAGGGAGAGCAGGGCACAGGGAGCGGGACGAGCAGGGCACGGGGAGCGGGACGAGCAGGGCATAGGGAGCAGGGCACAGGGAGCGGGACGAGCAGGGCACAGGGAGAGCAGGGCACAGGGAGCGGGGTGAGCAGGGCACAGGGAGCGGGACGAGCAGGGCACAGGGAGAGGGGAGAGCAGGGCACAGGGAGAGCAGGGCACAGGGAGAGCAGGGCACAGGGAGAGGGGAGAGCAGGGCACAGGGAGAGCAGGGCACAGGGAGAGCAGGGCACAGGGAGAGGGGAGAGCAGGGCACAGGGAGCGGGGAGAGCAGGGCACAGGGAGAGCATGGCACAGGGAGAGCAGGGCACAGGGAGCAGGGAGAGCAGGGCACAGGGAGAGCAGGGCACAGGGAGAGCAGGGCACAGGGAGCAGGGAGAGCAGGGCACAGGGAGAGCAGGGCACAGGGAGCGGGACGAGCAGGGCACAGGGAGCGGGATGAGCAGGGCACAGGGAGAGCAGGGCACAGGGAGAGCAGGGCACAGGGAGAGGGGAGAGCAGGGCACAGGGAGCGGGGAGAGCAGGGCACAGGGAGAGCAAGGCACAGGGAGAGCAGGGCACAGGGAGCAGGGAGAGCAGGGCACAGGGAGAGCAGGGCACAGGGAGAGCAGGGCACAGGGAGAGCAGGGCACAGGGAGAGCAGGGCACAGGGAGCGGGATGAGCAGGGCACAGGGAGAGCAGGGCACAGGGAGAGCAGGGCACAGGGAGAGGGGAGAGTAGGGCACAGGGAGCGGGGAGAGCAGGGCACAGGGAGAGCAGGGCACAGGGAGAGCAGGGCACCGGGAGCAGGGAGAGCAGGGCACAGGGAGAGCAGGGCACAGGGAGAGCAGGGCACAGGGAGCGGGATGAGCAGGGCACAGGGAGAGCAGGGCACAGGGAGCGGGACGAGCAGGGCACAGGGAGCGGGACGAGCAGGGCACAGATTCCGTCGCCAATACTGTTGATGTTAATGTTGATGATGTTGATGAAGCCAGGTTGCCGTGGCGGGTTGCCGTGGCGGGGAGCTCAGGACTCCGAGGCTGATACGCCTGTCTCACAGACACGCAGAATGATGTGCCCAGTGTAATTACAGACACGCAGGGGGATGTGCCCAGTGTAATTACAGACGCGCAGGGGGATGTGCCCAGTGTAATTACAGACACGCAGGGTGATGTGCCCAGTGTAATTACAGACACGCAGGGTGATGGTAGGGAGGAGTTAGAGGCGGTTGCGGGGAGCCGAGGTGGCTTCCATGGAGCTGACCAATGAGGATGGAGGAATGCAGGAAGAGAAGAGATTGTCAGATATCCCTACCAATGTAGATGTAGAATCTCAGGGTGAGTCCCAGTCAGGTTCACTGTACAAATGACAGCAGGTTGCTGATTTTCAATTGATAATATGATGACTAGCACTCACTTCTGTCATCATGATGTGCTTTGAGAGGCTAGTTAAGGATCATATCACCTCTGCAGCAGGAGGTGGAGGGGGTCCGTACTGCAGAAGGAGGTGGAGGGGGTCTGTACTACAGCAGGAGGTGGGCATCGAGAGCATCGAGAGCATCCTGGCGGGCTGTATCACCGCCTGGTACGGCAACTGCTCCGCCCTCAACCGTAAGGCTCTCCAGAGGGTGGTGAGGTCTGCACAACGCATCACCGGGGGCAAACTACCTGCCCTCCAGGACACCTACACCACCCGATGTTACAGGAAGGCCATAAAGATCATCAAGGACATCAACCACCCGAGCTGCCTGTTCACCCCGCTATCATCCAGAAGGCGAGGTCAGTACAGGTGCATCAAAGCTGGGACCGAGAGACTGAAAAACAGCTTCTATCTCAAGGCCATCAGACTGTTAAACAGCCACCACTAACATTGAGTGGCTGCTGCCAACACACTGACTCAACTCCAGCCACTTTAATAATGGAAATTGATGGGAAATGATGTAAATATATCACTAGCCACTTTAAACAATGCTACCTTATATAATGTTACTTACCCTACATTATTTATCTCATATGCATACGTATATACTGTACTCTATATCATCGACTGTATCCTTATGTAATACATGTATCACTAGCCACTTTAACTATGCCACTTTGTTTACATACTCATCTCATATGTATATACTGTACTCGATACCATCTACTGTATCTTGCCTATGCTGCTCTGTACCATCACTCATGCATATATCCTTATGTACATATTCTTTATCCCCTTACACTGTGTATAAGACAGTAGTTTTGGAATTGTTAGTTAGATTACTTGTTGGTTATTACTGCATTGTCGGAACTAGAAACACAAGCATTTCGCTACACTCGCATTAACATCTGCTAACCATGTGTATGTGACAAATAAAATTTGATTTGATTTGTATTGCAGCAGGAGGTGGAGGGGGTCCGTGCTACAGCAGGAGGTGGAGGGGGTCCGTGCTACAGCAGGAGGTGGAAGGGGTCCGTGCTACAGCAGGAGGTGGAGGGGGTCTGTGCTACAGCAGGAGGTGGAGGGGGACCGTGCTACAGCAGGAGGTGGAGGGGGTCCGTGCTACAGCAGGAGGTGGAGGGGGTCCGTGCTACAGCAGGAGGTGGAGGGGGTCTGTGCTACAGCAGGAGGTGGAGGGGGTCCGTACTACAGCAGGAGGTGGAGGGGGTCTGTGCTACAGCAGGAGGTGGAGGGGGTCTGTACTACAGCAGGAGGTGGAGGGGGTCTGTGCTACAGCAGGAGGTGGAGGGGGTCTGTACTACAGCAGGAGGTGTGGGGGTCTGTGCTAAAGCAGGAGGTGTGGGGGTCTGTGCTACAGCAGGAGGTGGAGGTGGTCTGTACTACAGCAGGAGGTGGAGGGGGTCTGTGCTACAGCAGGAGGTGGAGGGGTCCGTGTACAGCAGGAGGTGGAGGGGTCTGTGTACAGCAGGAGGTGGAGGGGTCCGTGTACAGCAGGAGGTGGAGGGGTCCGTGTACAGCAGGAGGTGGAGGGGTCCGTGTACAGCAGGAGGTGGAGGGGTCCGTGTACAGCAGGAGGTGGAGGGGTCCGTGTACAGCAGGAGGTGGAGGGGGTCCGTGGTACAGCAGGAGGTGGTCTGTACTACAGCAGGAGGTGGAGGGGGTCCGTGGTACAGCAGGAGGTGGTCTGTACTACAGCAGGAGGTGGAGGGGGTCCGTGCTACAGCAGGAGGTGGAGGGGTCCGTGTACAGCAGGAGGTGGAGGGGGTCCGTGCTACACTACCGGGCTCGTTCAGAGAGCTGCCGAGGAGGAGGCAGAGACTGGACCGTCTAACCACGACTGACACTGACCTGCCTCCTTTCACCATTGCTGCCACTGCAGAGGAACACCAGGAGGGTGAGGAAATGATCCTATCATTCAAGACTTCAGAGCCGGGGGCCTTTTCCACAGCCAGCTAAAAGGCTCTGTACACAGTGTCTGTGAAGATGGCTCAGGAAGACCATTCTGCATGGGCTGAGGGCAACGAACGGTCTGGTAGGGGAGGTTGGGACCAGGTTCTTCTCTGAGAGGATGTTGGCGCTCCCTGTATAAGACTCTCATAGAGAAGCGTATTGCTGATCTACAGTGGAGGATTATTCACAGGGCTATCGCTACCAACAGATACGTGGCACACCTTGATCCATCTGTGGGGAGGGGTTGTCTGTTCTGTGGGGAGGGGGGTGTCTGTTCTGTAGGGAGGGGGGTGTCTGTTCTGTGGGGAGGGGGGTGTCTGTTCTGTGGGGAGGGGGAGTGTCTGTTCTGTGGGGAGGGGGGTGTCTGTTCTGTGGAGAGGGGGGTGTCTGTTCTGTGGGGAGGGGGGTGTCTGTTCTGTGGGGAGGGGGTGTCTGTTCTGTGAGGAGGGGGTGTCTGTTCTGTGGGGAGGGGGGTGTCTGTTCTGTGAGGAGGGGGTGTCTGTTCTGTGAGGAGGGGGTGTCTGTTCTGTGGGGAGGGGGGTGTCTGTTCTGTGAGGAGGGGGTGTCTGTTCTGTGGGGAGGGGGGTGTCTGTTCTGTGGGGAGGGGGTGTCTGTTCTGTGGGGAGGGGGTGTCTGTTCTGTGGGGAGGGGGGTGTCTGTTCTGTGGAGAGGGGGGTGTCTGTTCTGTGAGGAGGGGGTGTCTGTTCTGTGGGGAGGGGGTGTCTGTTCTGTGGGGAGGGGGGTGTCTGTTCTGTGGGGAGGGGGGTGTCTGTTCTGTGGGGAGGGGGGTGTCTGTTCTGTGGGGAGGGGGGTGTCTGTTCTGTGGGGAGGGGGGTGTCTGTTCTGTGGGGAGGGGGGTGTCTGTTCTGTGGGGAGGGGGTGTCTGTTCTGTGGGGAGGGGGTGTCTGTTCTGTGGGGAGGGGGGTGTCTGTTCTGTGGGGAGGGGGGTGTCTGTTCTGTGGGGAGGGGGTGTCTGTTCTGTGGGGAGGGGGGGTGTCTGTTCTGTGGGGAGGGGGGTGTCTGTTCTGTGGGGAGGGGGGTGTCTGTTCTGTGGGGAGGGGGGTGTCTGTTCTGTGGGGAGGGGGGTGTCTGTTCTGTGGGGAGGGGGTGTCTGTTCTGTGGGGAGGGGGTGTCTGTTCTGTGAGGAGGGGGTGTCTGTTCTGTGGGGAGGGGGTGTCTGTTCTGTGGGGAGGGGGTGTCTGTTCTGTGGGGAGGGGGGTGTCTGTTCTGTGGGGAGGGGGTGTCTGTTCTGTGGAGAGGGGGGTGTCTGTTCTGTGGGGAGGGGGTGTCTGTTCTGTGGGGAGGGGGTATCTGTTCTGTGGGGAGGGGGTGTCTGTTCTGTGAGGAGGGGTTGTCTGTTCTGTGAGGAGGGGTTGTCTGTTCTGTGAGGAGGGGGTGTCTGTTCTGTGGTGAGGGGGTGTCTGTTCTGTGAGGAGGGGTTGTCTGTTCTGTGAGGAGGGGGTGTCTGTTCTGTGGTGAGGGGTTGTCTGTTTTGTGAGGAGGGGGTGTCTGTTCTGTGGGGAGGGGGTGTCTGTTCTGTGAGGAGGATGTGTCTGTTCTGTGGGGAGGGGGTGTCTGTTCTGTGGGGAGGGGTTGTCTGTTCTGTGGGGAGGGGTTGTCTGTTCTGTGGGGAGGGGGTGTCTGTTCTGTGAGGAGGGGGTATCTGTTCTGTGAGGAGGGGGTGTCTGTTCTGTGGGGAGGGGGTGTCTGTTCTGTGGGGAGGGGGTGTCTGTTCTGTGAAGAGGGGGTGTCTGTTCTGTGAGGAGGGGGTGTCTGTTCTGTGAGGAGGGGGTGTCTGTTCTGTGGGGAAGGGGGTGTCTGTTCTGTGAGGAGGGGTGTCTGTTCTGTGGGGAGGGGGTGTATGTTCTGTGGGGAAGGGGGTGTCTGTTCTGTGGGGAAAGGGGTGTCTGTTCTGTGAGGAGGGGGTGTCTGTTCTGTGGGGAGGGGGGTGTCTGTTCTGTGGGGAGGGGGGTGTCTGTTCTGTGGGGAGGGGGGTGTCTGTTCTGTGGGGAGGGGGGTGTCTGTTCTGTGGGGAGGGGGGTGTCTGTTCTGTGGGGAGGGGGTGTCTGTTCTGTGGGGAGGGGGTGTCTGTTCTGTGAGGAGGGGTTGTCTGTTCTGTGGGGAGGGGGTGTCTGTTCTGTGAGGAGGGGGTGTTGGGTCAGACCAGAATGGCAGTGTGGAAGACCAGGAAACATGAGATACAGGGGGAGGGTGTACGGAGCCCAGAGATGTGCTGCTGGGCCTGGTTCCGCCTCGGCTGACACTGAACCATCTATATGGGGGAGGATGGGGAACCATCCGGAGGACTTTGTAGTGGTGTGGGGCATCAGAGGGGGCTCTATATACCCCGGACGAGGAGGGGGGCTTGGTTTTAACTTTCTAGTCTGTTGAAGTGAAGTGGGGTTTGTTCTGTTGGTGATGTAACTGTTGGACTAATAAAGGAATAATCAAATAAAAACCCCTCTCTCTCTGAGCCTGCTGTGGGCTCCATGGGGTTCACCTTAGCACTGCTCTCCAATCAGCCTGATTAGGCCTTGATTCTGGCTGCTGCCTGTCTGTTTAATGAGCATCCTCCAGCTTCCCTGTTGCTGCAGTCACCTTGTTACACAACTACACACAAACTACACACACACACACACTAGCCACGGCACAATCCTAACACGATGTGCTCCAGGCACCCTCTCAGCACTACACAAGTACACACACACACACACACACACACACACACACACACACACACACACACACACACACACACACACACACACACACACACACACACACACACACACACACACACACACACACACACACACACACACACACAGTACCTCACTACACACAGACACACACACTGTACCTCACTACACACAGACACACACACTGTACCTCACTACACAGACACACACCAGCCACAACACGGGCAGACGCTAGCAGCAGCAGCTAACACCCGCCTACACCAGAACAGGCTGACGAGTAGATCAGTGGGAATAGATCCTCCACACCTGTATTCCTTATGTGAAACATATGTCCAGGAACCACACACCCCTGTATTCCTTATGTGAAACATATGTCCAGGAAACACACACACCTGTATTCCTTATGTGAAACATATGTCCAGGAAACACACACACCTGTATTCCTTATGTGAAACATATGTCCAGGAAACACACGGAAACTATTCCAACGTCTGTGTGACGTAACGACCTGTTCTTCAGAAGAAACCACAACTAATACAATATAGAAAACCTTCCAGTTGATAGCAGAGTCATAGACACCAATATAGAAAACCTTCCAGTTGATAGCAGAGTCATAGACTCCAATATAGAAAACCTTCCAGTTGATAGCAGAGTCATAGACACCAATATAGAAAACCTTTCAGTTTATAGCAGAGTCATAGACACCAATATAGAAAACCTTTCAGTTGATAGCAGAGTCATAGACTCCAATATAGAAAACCTTTCAGTTTATAGCAGAGTCATAGACACCAATATAGAAAACCTTTCAGTTGATAGCAGAGTCATAGACACCAATATAGAAAACCTTCCAGTTGATAGCAGAGTCATAGACACCAATATAGAAAACCTTCCAGTTGATAACAGAGTCATAGACACCAATATAGAAAACCTTCCAGTTGATAGCAGAGTCATAGACACCAATATGGAAAACCTTCCAGTTGATAGCAGAGTCATAGACACCAATATAGAAAACCTTTCAGTTGATAGCAGAGTCATAGACACCAATATAGAAAACCTTTCAGTTGATAGCAGAGTCATAGACACCAATATAGAAAACCTTCCAGTTGATAGCAGAGTCATAGACACCAATATAGAAAACCTTCCAGTTGATAACAGAGTCATAGACACCAATATAGAAAACCTTCCAGTTGATAGCAGAGTCATAGACACCAATATAGAAAACCTTCCAGTTGATAGCAGAGTCATAGACACCAATATAGAAAACCTTCCAGTTGATAGCAGAGTCATAGACACCAATATAGAACACCTTCCAGTTGATAGCAGAGTCATAGACACCAATATAGAAAACCTTCCAGTTGATAGCAGAGTCATAGACACCAATATAGAAAACCTTCCAGTTGATAGCAGAGTCATAGACACCAATATAGAACACCTTCCAGTTGATAGCAGAGTCATAGACACCAATATAGAAAACCTTCCAGTTGATAGCAGTCATAGACACCAATATAGAAAACCTTCCAGTTGATAGCAGTCATAGACACCAATATAGAACACCTTCCAGTTGATAGCAGAGTCATAGACACCAATATAGAAAACCTTTCAGTTGATAGCAGAGTCATAGACACCAATATAGAAAACCTTTCAGTTGATAGCAGAGTCATAGACACCAATATAGAAAACCTTCCAGTTGATAGCAGAGTCATAGACACCAATATAGAAAACCTTCCAGTTGATAACAGAGTCATAGACACCAATATAGAAAACCTTCCAGTTGATAGCAGAGTCATAGACACCAATATAGAAAACCTTCCAGTTGATAGCAGAGTCATAGACACCAATATAGAAAACCTTCCAGTTGATAGCAGAGTCATAGACACCAATATAGAACACCTTCCAGTTGATAGCAGAGTCATAGACACCAATATAGAAAACCTTCCAGTTGATAGCAGAGTCATAGACACCAATATAGAAAACCTTCCAGTTGATAGCAGAGTCATAGACACCAATATAGAACACCTTCCAGTTGATAGCAGAGTCATAGACACCAATATAGAAAACCTTCCAGTTGATAGCAGTCATAGACACCAATATAGAAAACCTTCCAGTTGATAGCAGTCATAGACACCAATATAGAACACCTTCCAGTTGATAACAGAGTCATAGACACCAATATAGAAAACCTTCCAGTTGATAGCAGAGTCATAGACACCAATATAGAAAACATTCCAGTTGATAGCAGAGTCATAGACACCAATATAGAAAACCTTTCAGTTGATAGCAGAGTCATAGACACCAATATAGAAAACCTTCCAGTTGATAGCAGAGTCATAGACACCAATATAGAAAACCTTCCAGTTGATAGCAGAGTCATAGACCCCAATATAGAAAACCTTCCAGTTGATAGCAGAGTCATAGACACTAATATAGAAACCTTCCAGTTGATAGCAGAGTCATAGACACTAATATAGAAAACCTTCCAGTTGATAGCAGAGTCATAGACACCAATATAGAACACCTTCCAGTTGATAGCAGAGTCATAGACACCAATATAGAACACCTTCCAGTTGATAGCAGAGTCATAGACACTAATATAGAAAACCTTCCAGTTGATAGCAGAGTCATAGACACTAATATAGAAAACCTTCCAGTTGATAGCAGAGTCATAGACACCAATATAGAACACCTTCCAGTTGATAGCAGAGTCATAGACACTAATATAGAAAACCTTTCAGTTGATAGCAGAGTCATAGACACCAATATAGAACACCTTCCAGTTGATAGCAGAGTCATAGACACCAATATAGAAAACCTTCCAGTTGATAACAGAGTCATAGACACCAATATAGAACACCTTCCAGTTGATAGCAGAGTCATAGACACCAATATAGAAAACCTTCCAGTTGATAACAGAGTCATAGACACCAATATAGAAAACCTTCCAGTTGATAGCAGAGTCATAGACACCAATATGGAAAACCTTCCAGTTGATAGCAGAGTCATAGACACCAATATAGAAAACCT
The DNA here is from genome assembly GCF_013265735.2 of Oncorhynchus mykiss. NCBI lineage: Eukaryota > Metazoa > Chordata > Actinopteri > Salmoniformes > Salmonidae > Oncorhynchus > Oncorhynchus mykiss. Next base: position 8,251,558 of record NC_048587.1, on the reverse strand, counting down.
TTCAGTTGATAGCAGAGTCATAGACACCAATATAGAAAACCTTTCAGTTGATAGCAGAGTCATAGACACCAATATAGAAAACCTTCCAGTTGATAGCAGAGTCATAGACACCAATATAGAAAACCTTCCAGTTGATAACAGAGTCATAGACACCAATATAGAAAACCTTCCAGTTGATAGCAGAGTCATAGACACCAATATAGAAAACCTTCCAGTTGATAGCAGAGTCATAGACACCAATATAGAAAACCTTCCAGTTGATAGCAGAGTCATAGACACCAATATAGAACACCTTCCAGTTGATAGCAGAGTCATAGACACCAATATAGAAAACCTTCCAGTTGATAGCAGAGTCATAGACACCAATATAGAAAACCTTCCAGTTGATAGCAGAGTCATAGACACCAATATAGAACACCTTCCAGTTGATAGCAGAGTCATAGACACCAATATAGAAAACCTTCCAGTTGATAGCAGTCATAGACACCAATATAGAAAACCTTCCAGTTGATAGCAGTCATAGACACCAATATAGAACACCTTCCAGTTGATAGCAGAGTCATAGACACCAATATAGAAAACCTTTCAGTTGATAGCAGAGTCATAGACACCAATATAGAAAACCTTTCAGTTGATAGCAGAGTCATAGACACCAATATAGAAAACCTTCCAGTTGATAGCAGAGTCATAGACACCAATATAGAAAACCTTCCAGTTGATAACAGAGTCATAGACACCAATATAGAAAACCTTCCAGTTGATAGCAGAGTCATAGACACCAATATAGAAAACCTTCCAGTTGATAGCAGAGTCATAGACACCAATATAGAAAACCTTCCAGTTGATAGCAGAGTCATAGACACCAATATAGAACACCTTCCAGTTGATAGCAGAGTCATAGACACCAATATAGAAAACCTTCCAGTTGATAGCAGAGTCATAGACACCAATATAGAACACCTTCCAGTTGATAGCAGAGTCATAGACACCAATATAGAAAACCTTCCAGTTGATAGCAGTCATAGACACCAATATAGAAAACCTTCCAGTTGATAGCAGTCATAGACACCAATATAGAACACCTTCCAGTTGATAACAGAGTCATAGACACCAATATAGAAAACCTTCCAGTTGATAGCAGAGTCATAGACACCAATATAGAAAACATTCCAGTTGATAGCAGAGTCATAGACACCAATATAGAAAACCTTTCAGTTGATAGCAGAGTCATAGACACCAATATAGAAAACCTTCCAGTTGATAGCAGAGTCATAGACACCAATATAGAAAACCTTCCAGTTGATAGCAGAGTCATAGACCCCAATATAGAAAACCTTCCAGTTGATAGCAGAGTCATAGACACTAATATAGAAACCTTCCAGTTGATAGCAGAGTCATAGACACTAATATAGAAAACCTTCCAGTTGATAGCAGAGTCATAGACACCAATATAGAACACCTTCCAGTTGATAGCAGAGTCATAGACACCAATATAGAACACCTTCCAGTTGATAGCAGAGTCATAGACACTAATATAGAAAACCTTCCAGTTGATAGCAGAGTCATAGACACTAATATAGAAAACCTTCCAGTTGATAGCAGAGTCATAGACACCAATATAGAACACCTTCCAGTTGATAGCAGAGTCATAGACACTAATATAGAAAACCTTTCAGTTGATAGCAGAGTCATAGACACCAATATAGAACACCTTCCAGTTGATAGCAGAGTCATAGACACCAATATAGAAAACCTTCCAGTTGATAACAGAGTCATAGACACCAATATAGAACACCTTCCAGTTGATAGCAGAGTCATAGACACCAATATAGAAAACCTTCCAGTTGATAGCAGAGTCATAGACACCAATATAGAAAACCTTCCAGTTGATAACAGAGTGATAGACACCAATTTACTAAATTAATTCATATCATTGTGTGCATCCCAAATGATACCCTATTCCCTACATAGTGCACTACTTTTAACCACAGCCATATATACCCTGGGCAAAAGTAGTGCACTATGTAGGGAATAGGGTGCCATTTGGGACAATTTCCTGTAAAGTCCCTGTTATAAGACATACACTTACCAGGCTTCTTCTTGGCCACTTGTTGAACCTGGATCCTCTCTAGTTCAGCCAGACAAGCGGGCTCTGAGGAAGACAACAGAGAAGTGATGCCAGGAAAAGCATTTCAACCGTTCTATTCTAAATGGAATTTCAATCAATCGTTTTCATAATCACACTTTTCTCCTGCATTGATTGGTTTAGTAAATCTTGTATTTCATTCTTTTATACTCTTATTGATTATCAACTAAGTGCTGAGTGAACTAGCATAATGGATGCCTTTGGATGAGAGAGAGAGAGAGAGAGAGAGGGAGAGAGGGGGAGAGAGAGAGAAAGAGAGAGACAGGAAGAGAAAGAGAGAGACAGAAAGAGAGAGAGAGAGAGAAAGAAAGAGAGAGAGAGGAAGAGAAAGAGAGTGACAGAAAGAGAGAGAGGAAGAGAAAGAAAGAGAGAGAGGAAGAGAGAGAGAGAGACAGAAAGAGAGAGAGAGAGAGAGAGAGAGAGAGAGAGAAAGAGAAAGAGAAAGAGAGAGAAAGAGAGAGAAAGAGAGAGAAAGAGAAAGAGAGAGAGAGAGAGTCAGTCAGTCAGTAACACTCACATCCCCAGGAGCAGAGGCAACACTATTGGTTATGTATTTATACAACAGTGGATCTCAGCAGTCTAACACAGCCTTAAGATTGATTTTATTTGACAGTTGTAAAAAAAATAGTTTGATTTTAAAAACATGTCAGGGGTAGCACAATACAGACAGGACTTATTTCCATTGTGGTCCCTTAAACCCCAGATTGGTCACACACTCACTTTCCCTCCAGAAGCAGAACCCTGGGTCAGTCAGTCAGTCAGCCAGTCAGCCAGCCAGCCAGTCAGTCAGTCAGTCAGCCAGTCAGTCAGCCAGTCAGCCAGTCAGTCAGCCAGTCAGTCAGTCAGTCAGCCAGTCAGTCAGTCAGCCAGTCAGTAACTCACTTTCCCTCCAGAAGCAGAACCCTGGGTCAGTCAGTCAGTCAGTCAGTCAGTAACTCACTTTCCCTCCAGAAGCAGAACCCTGGGTCAGTCAGTCAGCCAGTCAGTCAGCCAGTCAATCAGTCAGCCAGCCAGTCAGTCAGTCAGTTAGTCAATCAGTCAGTAACTCACTTTCCCTCCAAAAACAGAACCCTGGGTCAGTCAGTCAGTCAGTCAATCAGTCAGTCAGTCAGTCAGCCAGTCAGCCAGTCAGTAACTCACTTTCCCTCCAGAAGCAGAACCCTGGGTCAGTCAGTCAGTCAGTCAGTCAGTAACTCACTTTCCCTCCAGAAGCAGAACCCTGGGTCAGTCAGTCAGCCAGTCAGTCAGCCAGTCAATCAGTCAGCCAGCCAGTCAGTCAGTCAGTTAGTCAATCAGTCAGTAACTCACTTTCCCTCCAAAAACAGAACCCTGGGTCAGTCAGTCAGCCAGTCAGTCAGTCAGTCAGTCAGTCAGTCAGTAACACTCACTTTCCCTCCAGAAGCAGAACCCTGGGTCAGTCAGTCAGTCAGCCAGTCAGTAACTCACTTTCCCTCCAGAAGCAGAACCCTGGGTCAGCCAGTCAGCCAGCCAGTCAGTCAGTCAGCCAGTCAGTCAGTCAGTCAGTCAGTAACTCACTTTCCCTCCAGAAGCAGAACCCTGGGTCAGTCAGTCAGTCAGTCAGTAACTCACTTTCCCTCCAGAAGCAGAACCCTGGGTCAGTCAGCCAGTCAGCCAGCCAGTCAGTCAGTCAGCCAGTCAGTCAGTCAGTCAGTAACTCACTTTCCCTCCAGAAGCAGAACCCTGGGTCAGTCAGTCAGTCAGTCAGTAACTCACTTTCCCTCCAGAAGCAGAACCCTGGGTCAGTCAGCCAGTCAGTCAGTCAGCCAGTCAGTCAGCCAGCCAGTCAGTCAGTCAGTCATTCAGTCAGTCAGTCAGTCAGTAACTCACTTTCCTTCCAGAAGCAGAACCCTGGGTCAGTCAGCCAGCCAGTCAGTCAGCCAGCCAGTCAGTCAGCCAGCCAGTCAGTCAGCCAGCCAGTCAGTCAGTCAGTCAGTCAGTCAGTAACTCACTTTCCCTCCAGAAGCAGAACCCTGGGTTTGTCAGTCAGTCAGTCAGTAACTCACTTTCCCTCCAGAAGCAGAGGCACCACTCTGCGGTGGATACCCTCCCATCCTTGTAGCCGTCACAGGAGTTGAAGAAGGGGCGGATGCACACCTCATACTTGTCCAGGTTGATAGCTGCCAGCTCGGCCTGAAATTAAAATGTATTTTTACATTTATTTGGTGTGAAAATAACACATATCACGTACTGTACATGTCAAACGAGATGAGCAATCTGATCCCAGAAAGATAACACCTGAAAGTATTCATTAAAACACTTGTTTTCAAAGTGGTCCTCCGTGGTAAAACAAATGAAAGGACTATCAGACAAGACAAAGTTACCTGGTCCAGATACAGGTCAGTATTAGTATCCAGCTTCGAGAACATCCAGCCTATGGAATCCTTACAGCTGGCCACCAGGCTCTTGTCCAGGACTGAGGAGAGAAAACATGCACATAATAATTATACATTTTATTTTACGAGATGTCTTTCAAGACACATCAAATCAAGGTCAAATCAAATCCCAGGTCAATTAAATCAAAACAAAAGACCAAGTTGAAACTAAATGTGATTTAGTTTACGGAGCCCAGGACTCCCTGGAAAACAGTGGCAGGTGTTACTGAGGGGACTATCCTGGCTAAACAAATACAAGGAAATTACTTGATTGTGAATGTGATTCACTTCACTTCTCCTCTTCCTGCCTACTGCCACATAAGGCATATTTTAGAGGAGGCCTTTCACAGGGTGCCTGCTATCTCTAGACGGGAGGGCTGAGAATGACAGAGTGGATGTATGAATGTTTATTGTGTTTATCCTTTATTATACTGGCCAGTGTCATAATCCATATTTCATCAACTTACAGTTCTATGTTTCACCCTGATCTGTTATTCTTCAGGAGTTGTGTGAATGGGAGCTTTGTGATGTCATGATGTTGTGATGTCATGTTGCTGTGATGTCACGTTGCTGTAATGTCATGTTGCTGTGATGCCATGTTGCTGTGATGTCACGTTGTTTTGATGCCATGTTCCTGTGATGTCATGTTGCTGTGATGTCATGTTGTGTGCTGTCATGTTGTTGTGATGTCACGTTGTTTTGATGTCATGTTGCTGTGATGTCATGTTGTTTTGATGTCATGTTGCTGTGATGTCATGTTGCTGTGATGTCATGTTGCTGTGATGTCATGTTGCTGTGCTGTCATGTTGCTGTGCTGTCATGTTGCTGTGATGTCACGCTGTTCTCTCTCTCTGTTCCCTGTCTCTCCTCCCTCTACTATGGGGTGGGGCTTCAGCCCTCCTGGGTTCTGGGTCTGGGAGAACATCTGAGAGGGTGTCTCTGTGAGGAGGCCCTTCTGTATTGCCATCTGCACCATGTTTTGTTTGTTATTTTCAGCTTGAGGGCCACGTAGGAAACCAATATTAAATCTCCCTTTACTTTTCGCATGATACAACGTGGTACTGAGTTGAATTCAATACGGTCTGTCTGTGACACTGATGACTTTCAAACACATTGCAACTCAGACAGGAAGGTGCTACTTTGTGTATAGCTCTTTATTGGGTGAAGATTTCATTACGGGACTGTCATAACTGAGATGTCAGCTGTCAATCAGAGCATAAAGGAGTGTACTGGAAGAGAGGAGAGAGAGAGGAATGAGAGAGAGAGAGAGAGAGAGAGTAGAGGAGAGAGAGAGAGAGGAGAGAGAGAGAGAGAAGAGTGAGAGAGAGAGAGAGAGAGAGAGAGAGAGAAGAGTGAGAGAGTGAGAGAGAGAGAGAGGAGAGAGAGAGAGTAGAGGAGAGAGTGTAGAGGAGAGATAGAGGGAGAAAGAGAGAGAGTAGAGGGGAGAGAGAGAGAGAGAGATAGAGAGGAGAGAGAGAGATAGTAGAGGAGAGAGAGAGAGAGAGGGAGAGAGCGAGAGAGAGAGAGAGAATAGAGGACAGATAGAGGGAGAAAGAGAGACAGAGGCGGTGCCAGCTCCAGGGACACACAAACACACTCACCTGAGGCGGTGCCAGGTCCAGGCTTGCCTGAGTTGTTCTGCTTGGCGTTTCCATGGAGCAGTTGGAACCAGTCTCTGAGGCGGTCTCCAAGGTCTGCCAGGTCCTGCCCGGTACAGCTCTCTGCTGAGGGAAAGAAAGGGAAACCCTACAGTTCATAACATAACACACACACACACACACACACACAGACACAGACACAGACACAGACACAGACACAGACACACACACACACACACACACACACACACACACACACACACACACACACACACAGACAGACAGACAGACAGACAGACAGACAGACAGACAGACAGACAGACAGACAGACAGACATACACAGACACAGACACACTCACACTCACACTCACACTCACACTCACACTCACACTCACACTCACACTCTCACACACACACACGAGTCCACAACTACCATACAGTAGGACAGGTCTCACTGAGTCCCTAACTACCATACAGTAGGACAGGTCTCACTGAGTCCATAACTACCATACAGTAGGACAGGTCTCACTGAGTCCCTAACTACCATACAGTAGGTCAGGTCTCACTGAGTCCATAACTACCATACAGTAGGACAGGTCTCACCGAGTCCCCAACTACCATACAGTAGGACAGGTCTCACCGAGTCCCCAACTACCATACAGTAGGACAGGTCTCACCAAGTCCACAACTACCATACAGTAGGACAGGTCTCACCGAGTCCACAACTACCATACAGTAGGACAGGTCTCACCAAGTCCACAACTACCATACAGTAGGACAGGTCTCACCGAGTCCCTAACTACCATACAGTAGGACAGGTCTCACCGAGTCCACAACTACCATACAGTAGGACAGGTCTCACCGAGTCCACAACTACCATACAGTAGGACAGGTCTCACTGAGTCCATAACTACCATACAGTAGGACAGGTCTCACTGAGTCCATAACTACCATACAGTAGGACAGGTCTCACCAAGTCCACAACTACCATACAGTAGGACAGGTCTCACCGAGTCCACAACTACTATACAGTAGGACAGGTCTCACCAAGTCCACAACTACCATACAGTAGGACAGGTCTCACCGAGTCCCTAACTACCATACAGTAGGACAGGTCTCACTGAGTCCCTAACTACCATACAGTAGGACAGGTCTCACTGAGTCCATAACTACCATACAGTAGGACAGGTCTCACCGAGTCCCTAACTACCATACAGTAGGACAGGTCTCACCGAGTCCACAACTACCATACAGTAGGACAGGTCTCACTGAGTCTCCAACTACCATACAGTAGGACAGGTCTCACTGAGTCCACAACTACCATACAGTAGGACAGGTCTCACCGAGTCCCTAACTACCATACAGTAGGACAGGTCTCACTGAGTCCATAACTACCATACAGTAGGACAGGTCTCACTGAGTCCATAACTACCATACAGTAGGACAGGTCTCACCGAGTCCCTAACTACCATAGAGTAGGACAGGTCTCACCGAGTCCCTAACTACCATACAGTAGGACAGGTCTCACCGAGTCCCTAACTACCATACAGTAGGACAGGTCTCACCGAGTCTCCAACTACCATACAGTAGGACAGGTCTCACTGAGTCCACAACTACCATACTATAGGACAGGTCTCACCGAGTCCCTAACTACCATACAGTAGGACAGGTCTCACCGAGTCCCTAACTACCATACAGTAGGACAGGTCTCACTGAGTCCATAACTACCATACAGTAGGACAGGTCTCACCGAGTCCCTAACTACCATACAGTAGGACAGGTCTCACCGAGTCCACGACTACCGAACAGTAGGACAGGTCTCACCGAGTCCACATCTACCGAACAGTAGGACAGGTCTCACCGAGTCCCTAACTACCATACAGTAGGACAGGTCTCACCGAGTCCCTAACTACCATACAGTAGGACAGGTCTCACTGAGTCCATAACTACCATACAGTAGGACAGGTCTCACCGAGTCCACCACTACCATACAGTAGGACAGGTCTCACCGAGTCCCTAACTACCATACAGTAGGACAGGTCTCACCAAGTCCACAACTACCATACAGTAGGACAGGTCTCACCGAGTCCCTAACTACCATACAGTAGGACAGGTCTCACCGAGTCCACAACTACCATACAGTAGGACAGGTCTCACCGAGTCCACAACTACCATACAGTAGGACAGGTCTCACTGAGTCCATAACTACCATACAGTAGGACAGGTCTCACTGAGTCCATAACTACCATACAGTAGGACAGGTCTCACCAAGTCCACAACTACCATACAGTAGGACAGGTCTCACCGAGTCCACAACTACCATACAGTAGGACAGGTCTCACCAAGTCCACAACTACCATACAGTAGGACAGGTCTCACCGAGTCCCTAACTACCATACAGTAGGACAGGTCTCACTGAGTCCCTAACTACCATACAGTAGGACAGGTCTCACTGAGTCCATAACTACCATACAGTAGGACAGGTCTCACCGAGTCCACAACTACCATACAGTAGGACAGGTCTCACCGAGTCCACAACTACCATACAGTAGGACAGGTCTCACTGAGTCTCCAACTACCATACAGTAGGACAGGTCTCACTGAGTCCACAACTACCATACAGTAGGACAGGTCTCACCGAGTCCCTAACTACCATACAGTAGGACAGGTCTCACTGAGTCCATAACTACCATACAGTAGGACAGGTCTCACTGAGTCCATAACTACCATACAGTAGGACAGGTCTCACCGAGTCCCCAACTACCATACAGTAGGACAGGTCTCACCGAGTCCACAACTACCATACAGTAGGACAGGTCTCACCGAGTCCCTAACTACCATACAGTAGGACAGGTCTCACCGAGTCCACGACTACCGAACAGTAGGACAGGTCTCACTCAGTCCACAACTACCATACAGTAGGACAGGTCTCACCGAGTCCACAACTACCGAACAGTAGGACAGGTCTCACCAAGTCCCCAACTACCATACAGTAGGACAGGTCTCACCAAGTCCCCAACTACCATACAGTAGGACAGGTCTCACCAAGTCCACAACTACCATAGAGTAGGACAGGTCTCACCAAGTCCCCAACTACCATACAGTAGGATAGGTCTCACCAAGTCCACAACTACCATACAGTAGGACAGGTCCCACCAAGTCCCCAACTACCATACAGTAGGACAGGTCTCACCGAGTCCCTAACTACCATACAGTAGGACAGGTCTCACCGAGTCCACAACTACCATACAGTAGGACAGGTCTCACCGAGTCTCCAACTACCATACAGTAGGACAGGTCTCACTGAGTCCATAACTACCATACAGTAGGACAGGTCTCACCAAGTCCACAACGACCATACAGTAGGACAGGTCTCACCGAGTCCACAACTACCATACAGTAGGACAGGTCTCACTGAGTCTCCAACTACCATACAGTAGGACAGGTCTCACTGAGTCCACAACTACCATACAGTAGGACAGGTCTCACCGAGTCCCTAACTACCATACAGTAGGACAGGTCTCACTGAGTCCATAACTACCATACAGTAGGACAGGTCTCACTGAGTCCATAACTACCATACAGTAGGACAGGTCTCACCGAGTCCCTAACTACCATAGAGTAGGACAGGTCTCACCGAGTCCCTAACTACCATACAGTAGGACAGGTCTCACCGAGTCCCTAACTACCATACAGTAGGACAGGTCTCACCGAGTCTCCAACTACCATACAGTAGGACAGGTCTCACTGAGTCCACAACTACCATACTATAGGACAGGTCTCACCGAGTCCCTAACTACCATACAGTAGGACAGGTCTCACCGAGTCCCTAACTACCATACAGTAGGACAGGTCTCACTGAGTCCATAACTACCATACAGTAGGACAGGTCTCACCGAGTCCCTAACTACCATACAGTAGGACAGGTCTCACCGAGTCCACGACTACCGAACAGTAGGACAGGTCTCACCGAGTCCACATCTACCGAACAGTAGGACAGGTCTCACCGAGTCCCTAACTACCATACAGTAGGACAGGTCTCACCGAGTCCCTAACTACCATACAGTAGGACAGGTCTCACTGAGTCCATAACTACCATACAGTAGGACAGGTCTCACCGAGTCCACCACTACCATACAGTAGGACAGGTCTCACCGAGTCCCTAACTACCATACAGTAGGACAGGTCTCACCAAGTCCACAACTACCATACAGTAGGACAGGTCTCACCGAGTCCCTAACTACCATACAGTAGGACAGGTCTCACCGAGTCCACAACTACCATACAGTAGGACAGGTCTCACCGAGTCCACAACTACCATACAGTAGGACAGGTCTCACTGAGTCCATAACTACCATACAGTAGGACAGGTCTCACTGAGTCCATAACTACCATACAGTAGGACAGGTCTCACCAAGTCCACAACTACCATACAGTAGGACAGGTCTCACCGAGTCCACAACTACCATACAGTAGGACAGGTCTCACCAAGTCCACAACTACCATACAGTAGGACAGGTCTCACCGAGTCCCTAACTACCATACAGTAGGACAGGTCTCACTGAGTCCCTAACTACCATACAGTAGGACAGGTCTCACTGAGTCCATAACTACCATACAGTAGGACAGGTCTCACCGAGTCCCTAACTACCATACAGTAGGACAGGTCTCACCGAGTCCACAACTACCATACAGTAGGACAGGTCTCACTGAGTCTCCAACTACCATACAGTAGGACAGGTCTCACTGAGTCCACAACTACCATACAGTAGGACAGGTCTCACCGAGTCCCTAACTACCATACAGTAGGACAGGTCTCACTGAGTCCATAACTACCATACAGTAGGACAGGTCTCACTGAGTCCATAACTACCATACAGTAGGACAGGTCTCACCGAGTCCCTAACTACCATAGAGTAGGACAGGTCTCACCGAGTCCCTAACTACCATACAGTAGGACAGGTCTCACCGAGTCCCTAACTACCATACAGTAGGACAGGTCTCACCGAGTCTCCAACTACCATACAGTAGGACAGGTCTCACTGAGTCCACAACTACCATACTATAGGACAGGTCTCACCGAGTCCCTAACTACCATACAGTAGGACAGGTCTCACCGAGTCCCTAACTACCATACAGTAGGACAGGTCTCACTGAGTCCATAACTACCATACAGTAGGACAGGTCTCACCGAGTCCCTAACTACCATACAGTAGGACAGGTCTCACCGAGTCCACGACTACCGAACAGTAGGACAGGTCTCACCGAGTCCACATCTACCGAACAGTAGGACAGGTCTCACCGAGTCCCTAACTACCATACAGTAGGACAGGTCTCACCGAGTCCCTAACTACCATACAGTAGGACAGGTCTCACTGAGTCCATAACTACCATACAGTAGGACAGGTCTCACCGAGTCCCTAACTACCATACAGTAGGACAGGTCTCACCGAGTCCACAACTACCATACAGTAGGACAGGTCTCACCGAGTCCCCAACTACCATACAGTAGGACAGGTCTCACCGAGTCCACAACTACCATACAGTAGGACAGGTCTCACCGAGTCCCTAACTACCATACAGTAGGACAGGTCTCACCGAGTCCACGACTACCGAACAGTAGGACAGGTCTCACTCAGTCCACAACTACCATACAGTAGGACAGGTCTCACCGAGTCCACAACTACCGAACAGTAGGACAGGTCTCACCAAGTCCCCAACTACCATACAGTAGGACAGGTCTCACCAAGTCCCCAACTACCATACAGTAGGACAGGTCTCACCAAGTCCACAACTACCATAGAGTAGGACAGGTCTCACCAAGTCCCCAACTACCATACAGTAGGATAGGTCTCACCAAGTCCACAACTACCATACAGTAGGACAGGTCTCACCAAGTCCCCAACTACCATACAGTAGGACAGGTCTCACCGAGTCCCTAACTACCATACAGTAGGACAGGTCTCACCGAGTCCACAACTACCATACAGTAGGACAGGTCTCACCGAGTCTCCAACTACCATACAGTAGGACAGGTCTCACTGAGTCCATAACTACCATACAGTAGGACAGGTCTCACCAAGTCCACAACGACCATACAGTAGGACAGGTCTCACTGAGTCCACAACTACCATAGAGTAGGACAGGTCTCACCGAGTCCCTAACTACCATACAGTAGGACAGGTCTCACTGAGTCCATAACTACCATACAGTAGGACAGGTCTCACCGAGTCCCTAACTACCATACAGTAGGACAGGTCTCACCGAGTCCCTAACTACCATACAGTAGGACAGGTCTCACCGAGTCCCTAACTACCATACAGTAGGACAGGTCTCACCGAGTCCACAACTACCGAACAGTAGGACAGGTCTCACCGAGTCCCTAACTACCATACAGTAGGACAGGTCTCACCGAGTCCCTAACTACCATACAGTAGGACAGGTATCACTGAGTCCATAACTACCATACAGTAGGACAGGTCTCACCGAGTCCCTAACTACCATACAGTAGGACAGGTCTCACCGAGTCCACGACTACCGAACAGTAGGACAGGTCTCACCGAGTCCACAACTACCATACAGTAGGACAGGTCTCACGGAGTCCCTAACTACCATACAGTAGGACAGGTCTCACCGAGTCCCTAACTACCATACAGTAGGACAGGTCTCACTGAGTCCATAACTACCATACAGTAGGACAGGTCTCACCGAGTCCACCACTACCATACAGTAGGACAGGTCTCACCGAGTCCCTAACTACCATACAGTAGGACAGGTCTCACCGAGTCCACAACTACCATACAGTAGGACAGGTCTCACCGAGTCCCCAACTACCATACAGTAGGACAGGTCTCACCGAGTCCACAACTACCATACAGTAGGACAGGTCTCACCGAGTCCCTAACTACCATACAGTAGGACAGGTCTCACCGAGTCCCCAACTACCATACAGTAGGACAGGTCTCACCGAGTCCCTAACTACCATACAGTAGGACAGGTCTCACCGAGTCCCTAACTACCATACAGTAGGACAGGTATCACTGAGTCCACAACTACCATACAGTAGGACAGGTCTCACCGAGTCCCTAACTACCATACAGTAAGACAGGTCTCACCGAGTCCCTAACTACCATACAGTAGGACAGGTCTCACCGAGTCCCCAACTACCATACAGTAGGACAGGTCTCACCGAGTCCCTAACTACCATACAGTAGGACAGGTCTCACCGAGTCCCTAACTACCATACAGTAGGACAGGTATCACTGAGTCCACAACTACCATACAGTAGGACAGGTCTCACCGAGTCCCTAACTACCATACAGTAGGACAGGTATCACTGAGTCCCCAACTACCATACAGTAGGACAGGTCTCACCGAGTCCAGCTAGCTAATGTAGACATCAACAACTTGCTGTGCCAGTAGACACTGAGACGAACAACTGTTTGCATCTACTGGCATTTCCACACGACCAGGAGTCACGGACAATCAATGGTGTGTCTGGATATCGTGATATCTGCCCACTCTAAATAACCAACGGCATCATGACAGAAAGACTATTTCACTCACAGAGACTTTTCAATCAGACCACTGCTAGCCTACCTGCTAACCCCAGTCTCTCAGATGGACTTGTTTTGATCTCAACGAGAGACAGCTGCTGTGTGAGGGTAGGGTGAGGGAGGAAAAAGGTATCCTCTCCCGTAGAATAAAACATCATTAGGCCTCAGTCATATCCCATTACGAAACAGCTACGTTCAATTGATGTTGTCATCCGTTGGCAGCTAGCTATCTCAGGCGGCTGTCTGTCAAATAGCTAGAGACCTTGACACGCAGACGACACTGACCAAACAACACACACTGACCAAACAACACACACTGACAGAACAACACACACTGACAGAACAACACACACTGACAGAACAACACACACTGACAGAACAACACACACACTGACAGAACAATACACACACTGACAGAACAACACACACACTGACAGAACAACACACACACTGACAGAACAACACACACACTGACAGAACAACACACACACTGACAGAACAACACATACTGACAGAACAACACACCCTGACAGAACAACACACACTGACCAAACAACACACACTGACAGAACAACACACACTGACAGAACAACACACACACTGACAGAACAACACACACACTGACAGAACAACACACACACTGACAGAACAACACATACTGACAGAACAACACACCCTGACAGAACAACACACACACAGACAAAACAACACACACTGACAGAACAACACACACCCTGACCAAACAACACACACTGACAGAACAACACACACACTGACAGAACAACACACACACTGACAGAACAACACACACTGACAGAACAACACACACACTGACAGAACAACACACCCTGACAGAACAACACACCCTGACAGAACAACACACACACACTGACAGAACAACACACACACTGACCAAACAACACACACTGACAGAACAACACACACTGACAGAACAACACACCCTGACAGAACAACACACACTGACAGAACAACACACACTGACAGAACAACACACACTGACAGAGCAACACACACCCTGACAGAACAACACACCCTGACAGAACAACACACACACTGACAGAACAACACACACACTGACAGAACAACACACACTGACAGAACAACACACACACTGACAGAACAACACACCCTGACAGAACAACACACACACTGACAGAACAACACACACACTGACAGAACAACACACACTGACAGAACAACACACACCCTGACAGAACAACACACCCTGACAGAACAACACACCCTGACAGAACAACACACACTGACAGAACAACACACACTGACAGAACAACATACACACTGACAGAACAACACACACTGACAGAACAACACACACTGACAGAACAACACACACTGACAGAACAACACACACTGCGTGCGAGTTTGTGCGTGTGTACTTGCCGTGTTTGTCCTCTGTCTCTGTGATGGGGGCGGCAGCGGTGGCACAGGGGCACATGCCCTGGCATTTCACACTCAGATCCTTCCCTGTTAAACAGCCCTGCTGCTCCAACTTACACTGGAGGAGAGAGAGAGAGGGAGGGGGGGGGGGGGGAGAGAGATAGAACGGGGGAGAGAGGAGCGAAAGAGAGAGAGAGATAGAAGGGGGGAGAGAGGAGAGAAAGAGAGAGAGAGATAGAAGGGGGGAGAGAGGAGAGAAAGAGAGAGAGAGAGAGAGAGAGAGAGAGAGAAGGGGGGAGAAAGGAGAGGGAGAGAGAGATAGATAGAAGGGGGTGAGAGGAGAGAAAGAGAGAGATATAGAAGGGGGGAGAGAGGAGAGAAAGAGAGAGAGAGAGAGAGATAGAACGGGGAGAGAGGAGAGAAAGAGAGAGAGAGAGATAGAAGGGGGGAGAGAGGAGAGAGAGAGAGATAGAAGGGGGTGAGAGGAGAGAAAGAGAGAGATATAGAAGGGGGGAGAGAGGAGAGAAAGAGAGAGAGAGAGAGAGATAGAACGGGGAGAGAGGAGAGAAAGAGAGAGAGAGAGATAGAAGGGGGGAGAGAGGAGAGAGAGAGAGATAGAAGGGGGGAGAGAGGAGAGAGAAAGAGAGAGAGAGAGAGAGAGAGAGAGAACGGGGAGAGAGGAGAGAAAGAGAGAGAGGATAAAGCAAGAGGGAGAGAGAGAAAGATTACACTGCAGTTCAACAACAGTACAAATCTACACACCAACTGCATTAGTGAGGTCTGACACTGATGTTGGGTGATTAGGCCTGGTTCACAGTCGGTGTTCCAACTCATCCCAAAGGTGTTCGATGGGGTCGAGGTCAGGACTCTGTGTTGGAACTGTGCATTCGGGCAGGTAGCGTTCTCCTGAAACCCATTTCATGAAGCTATCAACGAACAGTTCTTGTGCTGACGTTGCTTCCAGAGGCAGTTTGGAACTCGGTAGTGATTGTTGCAACCGAGGACAGACCCTTTTTACACACTACAGCACTCGGTGGTCCCGTTCTGTGAGCTTGTGTGGCCTACCACTTTGCGGCTGGGCCGTTGTTGCTCCTAGATGTTTCACCTTCACAATAACAGCCCTTACAGTTGACCGAGGCGGCTCTAGCAGGGCAGAAATATGAAGAACTGACTTGTTGGAAAGGTGGCATCCTATGATGATGCCACATTGAAAGTCACTGAGCTCTTCAGTAAGGCCATTCTACTGCCAATGTTTGTCTATGGAGATTGCATGGCTGCGTGCTCAATTTTATACACCTGTCAGCAATGGGTGTGGCTGAAATAGCTCATTTGAAGGGGTGTCCACATACTTTGCATATATTGTATATATTAATCAGAGACAAGAGCACAGAGCTAATCGTCATTTTAAAATGACATACACGCAAAAACACAGAAACACATGCATGCATACACACACACACACACACACACACACACACACACAGGAACACACACACAGGAACACACACACACGTATGAACACACACACAGGAACACACACACACACAGGAACACACACACACACACACAGGAACACACACACACACAGGAACACACACACACGTATGAACACACACACACACACACAGTAACACACACACACAGCTTAATGTGTATTTACAACAGTAGCACTCTTGCTTTTCACCTGCAGCAGAGAGAGAGAGAGATAAAGAGAGAGTAGAAAGCCCTTTGAATTGAATTGAGTAGAGAGAGAAAGAGAGAGATAGGGGGAGATAGGGAGAGAGAAATAGGGAGAGAGAGTAGGGAGAGAAAGAGAGTAGAGAGGAGAGAGAGAGATAGGGGGAGATAGGGAGAGAGAAATAGGGAGAGAGAAAGAGAGTAGAGAGGAGAGAGAGAGAGTAGAGAGGAGAGTAGAGAGGAGAGAGGAGAGAGAGAGATGGGGGAGAGAAATAGGGAGAGAAAGAGAGTAGAGAGGAGAGAGAGAGAGGAGAGAGTAGAGAGTAGAGAGTAGAGAGGAGAGAGGAGAGAGAGAGAGTAGAGAGAGAGATTAGAGAGGAGAGAGTAGAGAGAGAGGAGAGAGTAGAGAGTAGAGAGAGAGTAGAGAGTAGAGAGTAGAGAGTAGAGAGAGAGAGGAGAGAGTAGAGAGTAGAGAGAGAGAGAGAGGAGAGAGTAGAGAGAGAGAGAGAGAGAGAGAGAGGAGAGAGTAGAGAGAGAGAGGAGAGAGTAGAGAGAGAGAGGAGAGAGTAGAGAGTAGAGAGAGAGAGAGTAGAGAGTAGAGAGGAGAGAGAGAGAGTAGAGAGTAGAGAGTAGAGAGAGAGAGGAGAGAGTAGAGAGTAGAGAGAGAGAGTAGCTGTGCCAGGTCCAGGCTTGCCTGAGTTGAACAGGGTAATCTTGAATGCCGATAAAATATTTATGGGGGTGACCGCAGAAAAACAGATTGCTCATTCAAATGACAGAGGAGGGACAGAGGCAGGAGAGAGGAGAGAGGAGAGAGGAGAGAGAAGCTGGAGAGAGAAAAATAGAGAGGAGAGAGTGAAAGACAGAGAAAATTAGGAGAGAGGATGGAGAGAGGAGGGAGACAGGCAGGAGAAAGGAGGAAGAGAGGAGGGAGAGAGGAAAGAGAGTGGGAGGGAGAGAGGAGGGGGAGGGAAAGAGAGCGAGAGAGGAGGGAGAGAGAGAGAGAGAGAGAGAGGAGGGAAAGAGGATGGAGAGAGGAAAGAGAGGAGGGAGAGAGGAAGAAAGGAGGGAGAGAGGGAGAGACGAGGGAGAGAGGAGGGAGAGAGGAGGGAGAGAGGAAGAGAGGAGGGAGAGAGGGAGAGATGAGGGAGAAGGGGCTGAGTGAGCAGTCATTCTCATCAAGGTCAGAATTAAAAACTACATAAATCAATAAAGGGGGAAAGTAGTGGGCGGTGCTACGGTGCTACGCTGTTCAAACCTGAGACAAACATTGATCACACGCATGCATTGCATTCATCCTGACCTGCGTCCTAAATGGCAGCCTATTCCTTATGGGCCCTGGTCAAAGTAGTGCACTATAAAGGGAATAGGGTGCCACTTGGGATGAACACCTGCATTTGCAATCATCCAGCGGTACAGTGCACTTGTCCTCTTGGAACCAGATATACAGGGAGAGATGAGAGAGATATACAGGGAGAGATGAGATATACAGGGAGAGACGAGAGAGATATACAGGGAGAGATGAGAGAGATATACAGGGAGAGAGGAGAGAGATATACAGGGAGAGATGAGAGAGATATACAGGGAGAGATGAGAGAGATATACAGGGAGAGATGAGATATACAGGGAGAGACGAGAGAGATATACAGGGAGAGATGAGATATACAGGGAGAGACGAGAGAGATTTACAGGGAGAGATGAGATATACAGGGAGAGACGAGAGAGATATACAGGGAGAGATGAGAGAGATATACAGGGAGAGATGAGATATACAGGGAGAGACGAGAGAGATATACAGGGAGAGATGAGATATACAGGGAGAGACGAGAGAGATTTACAGGGAGAGATGAGATATACAGGGAGAGACGAGAGAGATATACAGGGAGAGATGAGATATACAGGGAGAGACGAGAGAGATTTACAGGGAGAGACGAGAGAGATATACAGGGAGAGACGAGAGAGATTTACAGGGAGAGATGAGATATACAGGGAGAGACGAGATATACAGGGAGAGACGAGAGAGATATACAGGGAGAGATGAGAGAGATATACAGGGAGAGATGAGAGAGATATACAGGGAGAGATGAGAGAGATATACAGGGAGAGATGAGAGAGATATACAGGGAGAGATGAGAGAGATATACAGGGAGAGACGAGAGAGATATACAGGGAGAGATGAGATATACAGGGAGAGATGAGATATACAGGGAGAGATGAGAGAGATATACAGGGAGAGATGAGAGAGATATACAGGGAGAGATGAGAGAGATATACAGGGAGAGATGAGAGAGATATACAGGGAGAGACGAGATATACAGGGAGAGATGAGAGAGATATACAGGGAGAGATGAGAGAGATATACAGGGAGAGATGAGAGAGATATACAGGGAGAGATGAGAGAGATATACAGGGAGAGACGAGATATACAGGGAGAGACGAGATATACAGGGAGAGATGAGAGAGATATACAGGGAGAGATGAGAGAGATATACAGGGAGAGATGAGAGAGATATACAGGGAGAGATGAGAGAGATATACAGGGAGAGACGAGATATACAGGGAGAGACGAGATATACAGGGAGAGATGAGAGAGATATACAGGGAGAGACGAGATATACAGGGAGAGACGAGATATACAGGGAGAGATGAGAGAGATATACAGGGAGAGACGAGATATACAGGGAGAGACGAGAGAGATATACAGGGAGAGATGAGAGAGATATACAGGGAGAGACGAGATATACAGGGAGAGAGGAGAGAGATATACAGGGAGAGATGAGAGAGATATACAGGGAGAGACGAGATATACAGGGAGAGACGAGATATACAGGGAGAGATGAGAGAGATATACAGGGAGAGACGAGATATACAGGGAGAGACGAGATATACAGGGAGAGATGAGAGAGATATACAGGGAGAGACGAGATATACAGGGAGAGACGAGAGAGATATACAGGGAGAGAGGAGAGAGATATACAGGGAGAGACGAGATATACAGGGAGAGAGGAGAGAGATATACAGGGAGAGATGAGAGAGATATACAGGGAGAGACGAGATATACAGGGAGAGACGAGATATACAGGGAGAGATGAGAGAGATATACAGGGAGAGACGAGATATACAGGGAGAGACGAGATATACAGGGAGAGATGAGAGAGATATACAGGGAGAGACGAGATATACAGGGAGAGACGAGATATACAGGGAGAGAGGAGAGAGATATACAGGGAGAGACGAGATATACAGGGAGAGATGAGAGAGATATACAGGGAGAGACGAGATATACAGGGAGAGATGAGAGAGATATACAGGGAGAGATGAGAGAGATATACAGGGAGAGATGAGAGAGATATACAGGGAGAGATGAGAGAGATATACAGGGAGAGACGAGATATACAGGGAGAGATGAGAGAGATATACAGGGAGAGATGAGAGAGATATACAGGGAGAGATGAGAGAGATATACAGGGAGAGATGAGAGAGATATACAGGGAGAGACGAGATATACAGGGAGAGACGAGATATACAGGGAGAGATGAGAGAGATATACAGGGAGAGATGAGAGAGATATACAGGGAGAGATGAGAGAGATATACAGGGAGAGATGAGAGAGATATACAGGGAGAGACGAGATATACAGGGAGAGACGAGATATACAGGGAGAGATGAGAGAGATATACAGGGAGAGACGAGATATACAGGGAGAGACGAGATATACAGGGAGAGATGAGAGAGATATACAGGGAGAGACGAGATATACAGGGAGAGACGAGAGAGATATACAGGGAGAGATGAGAGAGATATACAGGGAGAGACGAGATATACAGGGAGAGAGGAGAGAGATATACAGGGAGAGATGAGAGAGATATACAGGGAGAGACGAGATATACAGGGAGAGACGAGATATACAGGGAGAGATGAGAGAGATATACAGGGAGAGACGAGATATACAGGGAGAGACGAGATATACAGGGAGAGATGAGAGAGATATACAGGGAGAGACGAGATATACAGGGAGAGACGAGAGAGATATACAGGGAGAGAGGAGAGAGATATACAGGGAGAGACGAGATATACAGGGAGAGAGGAGAGAGATATACAGGGAGAGATGAGAGAGATATACAGGGAGAGACGAGATATACAGGGAGAGACGAGATATACAGGGAGAGATGAGAGAGATATACAGGGAGAGACGAGATATACAGGGAGAGACGAGATATACAGGGAGAGATGAGAGAGATATACAGGGAGAGACGAGATATACAGGGAGAGACGAGATATACAGGGAGAGAGGAGAGAGATATACAGGGAGAGATGAGAGAGATATACAGGGAGAGACGAGATATACAGGGAGAGACGAGATATACAGGGAGAGATGAGAGAGATATACAGGGAGAGACGAGATATACAGGGAGAGACGAGATATACAGGGAGAGATGAGAGAGATATACAGGGAGAGACGAGATATACAGGGAGAGACGAGATATACAGGGAGAGATGAGAGAGATATACAGGGAGAGACGAGATATACAGGGAGAGAGGAGAGAGATATACAGGGAGAGATGAGAGAGATATACAGGGAGAGACGAGATATACAGGGAGAGAGGAGAGAGATATACAGGGAGAGACGAGAGAGATATACAGGGAGAGACGAGATATACAGGGAGAGAGGAGAGAGATATACAGGGAGAGACGAGAGAGATATACAGGGAGAGATGAGATATACAGGGAGAGACGAGATATACAGGGAGAGAGGAGAGAGATATACAGGGAGAGACGAGATATACAGGGAGAGAGGAGAGAGATATACAGGGAGAGAGGAGAGAGATATACAGGGAGAGACGAGAGAGATATACAGGGAGAGACGAGATATACAGGGAGAGACGAGAGAGATATACAGGGAGAGAGGAGAGAGATATACAGGGAGAGAGGAGAGAGATATACAGGGAGAGAGGAGAGAGATATACAGGGAGAGACGAGAGAGATTTACAGGGAGAGAGGAGAGAGATATACAGGGAGAGATGAGATATACAGGGAGAGACGAGAGAGATTTACAGGGAGAGACGAGAGAGATATACAGGGAGAGATGAGATATACAGGGAGAGACGAGAGAGATTTACAGGGAGAGACGAGAGAGATATACAGGGAGAGACGAGATATACAGGGAGAGACGAGATATACAGGGAGAGACGAGAGAGATATACAGGGAGAGAGGAGAGAGATATACAGGGAGAGACGAGAGAGATATACAGGGAGAGAGGAGAGAGATATACAGGGAGAGATGAGATATACAGGGAGAGACGAGAGAGATTTACAGGGAGAGACGAGAGAGATATACAGGGAGAGATGAGATATACAGGGAGAGACGAGAGAGATTTACAGGGAGAGATGAGAGAGATATACAGGGAGAGATGAGAGAGATATACAGGGAGAGATGAGAGAGATATACAGGGAGAGACGAGATATACAGGGAGAGATGAGAGAGATATACAGGGAGAGACGAGAGAGATATACAGGGAGAGATGAGAGAGGGGCGGAGAGAGAGAGAGGGGAGATGAGAGAGAGGGGCGGAGAGAGAGAGGGGGAGAGAGGGAGAATGAGGAGGAGAGAGAGAGGGTGGGAGAGAGAGGGACAGGGAGTAATAATTGAATTGAGAGAAAGAGGAGGTATGTTAGTACCTGAGAGGCGTAGTTGTGTTTATCCGTACCACACACAGGGGAGGCAGCAACCACAGGGCAGGGCTTACAGGTGTTCTCATGAGGCATCAGCTCTACAGGCTGTCTGCTTCTACAGAGTAAAAACGGAGATGAGTTAACAGATTCGGTTACTAGTCCAACGCTCTAACCACTAGGCTACCCTGCCGCCCCACGAGAAGCAGATATATAATGATACCAGGTATCATGTATCTGGTATCTGGTATCATTATATATCTGCTTCTCGTGGGGCGGCAGGGGAGCCTCAGTAGTGCATTGTGTTACCATGGCTACCATGGTTGTTGTTTTATTTAATTATTGCAGCGCCGTCCTTTAAATTTGGTCTCGAAAGCCTGAGGTTCAGAGGCTAGGTCTTAGATCAAAACGTTTCATAAATTATAATAATATCCCAAAGGTTCATCTGTAAACATCATGGTTTCTCTAGTCTACTGGGTAAAGGTTCATCTATAAACATCATGGTGTCTCTAGTCTACTGGGGTAAAGGTTTATCTATAAACATCATGGTGTCTCTAGTCTACTGGGTAAAGGTTCATTTATAAACATCATGGTGTCTCTAGTCTACTGGGTAAAGGTTCATTTATAAACATCATGGTGTCTCTAGTCTACTGGGTAAAGGTTCATTTATAAACATCATGGTGTCTCTAGTCTACTGGGGTAAAGGTTCATCTATAAACATCATGGTGTCTCTAGTCTACTGGGGTAAAGGTTCATCTATAAACATCATGGTGTCTCTAGTCTACTGGGGTAAAGGTTTATCTATAAACATCATGGTGTCTCTAGTCTACTGGGGTAAAGGTTTATCTATAAACATCATGGTGTCTCTAGTCTACTGGGTCATCTATAAACATCATGGTGTCTCTAGTCTACTGGGTCATCTATAAACATCATGGTGTCTCTAGTCTACTGGGGTAAAGGTTCATCTGTAAACATCATGGTGTCTCTAGTCTACTGGGTCATCTATAAACATCATGGTGTCTCTAGTCTACTGGGTAAAGGTTCATCTGTAAACATCATGGTGTCTCTAGTCTACTGGGGTAAAGGTTTATCTATAAACATCATGGTGTCTCTAGTCTACTGGGGTAAAGGTTCATCTGTAAACATCATGGTGTCTCTAGTCTACTGGGTAAAGGATCATCTGTAAACATCATGGTGTCTCTAGTCTACTGGGTAAAGGTTCATCTATAAACATCATGGTGTCTCTAGTCTACTGGGTAAAGGTTCATCTGTAAACATCATGGTGTCTCTAGTCTACTGGGGTCAAGGTTCATCTATAAACATCATTTATAAACATCATGGTACCTCTAAATAACACCCAAGAGAGATACTCTACCTGCAAATTGTGTGTGTGTGTGTGTGTGTGTGCGTGTGCATGTGTGTTTGTGTGTGTGTGTGTGTGTGTGTGTGCGCGTGCGTGTTTGTGTGTGTGTGTGTGTGCGTGTGTGTCTGATGCACAACAAAACAATAGGGAGGGAAGTGTCACGTTTAGTTTGACTGCATTTTTGTGCCTGCATCCCAAATGGAAAACCTACTCCCTACAAAGTGCACTACTTTTGAGGAGAACCCTATGGTCAATAGTAGTGCACTATAAAGGAAATACAAGGAGCTGTTTGGGATGCAGACTATACCTTTTTAATTAATCATGGCACAGCAGGAATGTTCTAGTTGAAATGACATCATTCTGGGCTTACAGACGTACAGCACGTTGGCACGACGACAGCGATGTAATCAATAGCGCTGCTGTTCAGAAGACATGCTGACAGACGCCTGCTGTCAACGATAACACCGCGGAATAAGCTCCCCTGGTGAGCACAGTTTTCCCTCCAGGACTAATGATATGCAGACTCCTCCCCCCCATCACCAGATGACTCTGCCTGTGAATCTCTGAGTGATTGATTCATTGATTGGTTGAACACCCACCTGTGCTCCAGCTTCTTCCGGTTGACATTGACACACGTTGCTCTCTGGTAACCCTGGGTAACACAGATCTTGTGGCGGCTACACTTCACCTTCTGACACGGATCCTTGGTGGTGTCCACAGCTGGAAGAGGAGGAGGAGGTGGAGGAGGAGGTGGAGGAGGAGGAGGGGGAGGTGGAGGAGGAGGAGGAGGTGGAAGAGGAGGAAGAGGTGGAGGAGGAGGGGGAGGTGGAAGAGGAGGAGGAGGAGGAGGTGGAGGTGGAGGAGGAGGAGGGGGAGGTGGAGGTGGAGGAGGAGGAGGTGGAGGAGGAGGAGGAGGAGGAGGAGGAGGAGGAGGAGGAGGAGGAGGAGGGGGAGGTGGTGGAGGAGGAGGAGGAGGAGGAGGAGGAGGAGGAGGAGGAGGAGGTGGAGGTGGAGGAGGTGGAGGAGGAGGAGGGGGAGGTGGAGGTGGAGGAGGAGGAGGTGGAGGTGGAGGAGGTGGAGGTGGAGGAGGAGGAGGGGGAGGTGGAGGTGGAGGAGGAGGAGGAGGAGGAGGAGGAGGAGGGGGAGGTGGAGGTGGAGGAGGAGGAGGAGGAGGTGGAGGAGGAGGAGGAGGAGGAGGAGGGGGAGGTGGAGGAGGAGGAGGAGGAGGAGAGAAAAATAAAATAAAGAAGAAGAAGAAGAAGGAAATCAAAGTTCATATTCTGATCATATAAATGATTTAGTAGATTTTTAACCCCAGAGAAACACAGATGCTGCAGATCTCCAGTTTTAGGAGTTAAGGGCCTTGTTCAAGGGCACAACGGCTGGAGAGACAATAGCAGGTATGATACACAGCAGGTATGATACACAGCAGGTAATATACGTAGCAGGTATGATACATAGCAGGTATGACACATCGCCGGGGGCGGCAGGGTAGCCTAGTGGTTAGAGTGTTGGACTAGTAACCAAAAGGTTGCACGTTCAAACCCCCGAGTTGACAAGGTAAAAAGAATAATGGTCTGGGGCTGTTTTTCAGGGTTCGGGCTAGGCCCCTTAGTTCCAGTGAACAGTTTGGGGAAGACCCCTTTCCTGTTTCAGCATGCACAAAGCGAGGTCCATACAGAAATTGAAGGTCCATACAGAAATTGAACTTGACTGACCTGCACAGAGCCCTGACCTCAACCCCATTCAACACCTTTGGGATGAATTGGAACGCCGACTGCGAGCCAGACCTAATCACCCAACATCAGTTTCTCCGACCTCACTAATGTGCTTGAGCAGCAGCGTTCCAACATCTAGTGGAAAGCCTTCCCAAAAGAGTGGAAGCTGTTATAGCAGCAACGTTCCAACATCTAGTGGAAAGCCTTCCCAGAAGAGTGGAGGCTGTTATAGCAGCAATGTTCCAACATCTAGTGGAAAGCCTTCCCTGTTATAGCAGCAAAGGGGGGACCAACTCCATATTAAGGCCCATGATTTTGGAATGAGATGTTCGGTGAACAGGTGTCCACATACTTCAGATCATGTAGTGTATTTTGACTTACTGCAGTGAGTAAAAACTGAATATTATTGTCAGCTTTACAAGAGAAAACACAGCTGTTCTCTGGTGTCTCTAGAGTGACTGTTTTACAGACTGCCTGATATAACAGCTGTTTTCTAGTGTCTCTAGACAGATAGGGCTTCTGTTTTACAGACTGTCTGATATAACAGCTGTTCTGGTGTCTCTAGACAGATAGGGCTTCTGTTTTACAGACTGCCTGATATAACAGCTGTTCTGGTGTCCCTGGACAGACAGGGCTTATATTTACAGACTGTCTGATATAATAGTAAACAACAACCAAGCAAATACATTTCACCTAAATAATATAACAATACCTGCCACTTTCCAGACGCTATTATCCAAAGCAATTGGGTATTTCTCTGAATACCAGTATATCTGACAGGTTGATTGGGTATCTCTCTGAATACCAGTATATCTGACAGGATTGATTGGGTATCTCTCTGAATACCAGTATCTCTGACAGGATTGATTGGGTATCTCTCTGATTACCAGTATCTCTGAGAGGATTGATTGGGTATCTCTCTGATTACCAGTATCTCTGACAGGATTGATTGGGTATTTCTCTGATTACCAGTATATCTGACAGGATTGATTGGGTATCTCTGATTACCAGGATCTCTGAGAGGATTGATTGGGTATCTCTGATTACCAGGATCTCTAACAGGATTGATTGGGTATCTCTCTGATTACAGTATCTCTGACCAGATTGATTTTTGTCTTACTGAGATTTACTGTCAGGGCCCATGTCTAACAGAATCAGTGCAGAATATATAGATGCTGCTGTAGGCCCTCCTTGGTTGGGGACAGAAGCACCAGATCATCAGCAAACAGTAGACATTTGACTTTAGAGTCCAGTAGGGTGAGGCCAGGTGCTGCAGACTGTTCTAGTGCCCTCGCCAATTTATTGATATATATGTTGAAGAGGGTGGGGCTCAAACTGCATCCCTGTCTCACCCCACGGCTATGAGGAAAGAAATCTGTGTGTTTATTGCCAATTTTAACTGTTGCTTGTTGCTTGTGTACATTGATTTTAAAATATTGTATGTTTCCCCCAACTCCCAACTCCACTTCCCATCAATTCATTCATGCCAAATTAAGTTAAAAGCTTTTTTGAAAATCAACAAAGCATGAGAAGACTTTGCCTTTGCTTCGGTTTGTTTATCAATTAGGATGTGTACTTGGTCTGTCATATGGTATTTTGGTAAGAATTTGACACGTCTGCTTTCTCTCTCTCTCTATTCCCATCTCTCTCATTATCATTTCCTCTCTCTCTGTTCCTCTTTCTCTCTTTACCTATCTCATTATCGTTCCCTCTCTCTCTGTTTCTCTTTCTCTCTCACTGTTCCTCTCTCTCTCTCACAATCGTTACATCTCTCTGTTCCTCTCACTCTCTCTCCATTCCTATTGTCATGACGTGGCCCTCTTTGGATATAGCAAGAACCAACTCTCTCTTTCTCACCACCTCTTTCTTCCCCCTACACCCAGGTTCTGTTATCTCAGGTCATAAATTCCTGGAGGAGACTCTCTTCCCACCCCGGCCATGCAGTATAGAGAGAGGGTTTCACAGTAGAACAAAGGAACTTCTTCTACCTCACAGAACTTGAGAACTGAACAATATCCATGTTTTGGAGAGTGTGTAAACAGTCGGAGAATCGAGCTACGACCAGTCCGTTTTGTCTAATGTTTGTGACCTCCTGAGAGACAATACAGCCACATTACCATAACTCTGTTTATACAAGAGTCTCCGTTATGAAATTTGCATCTAATTATTGTTTAAAATGAATGAGTGAAGATGAAACTATTTGTGAAATTATGTAATGTGATTTTAAACTGTTTTTATTTTATTTATTTTGTTATAATTTTTTAATTTTACCCCCTTTTACTCCCCAATTTCATGGTATCCAATTGTTAGTAGTTACTGTCTTGTCTCATCGCTACAACTCCCGTAAATCTGAAGTTTTTCCTTGGTGCCCCGACTTCCTAGTTAATTACATTTACATGATTAGTTTAATCACGTAATAATAATTACAGAGAATTGATTTGATAAAATAAGTCTTCACTTTAATGATGCCAAAGACACAACAACTTCTCTCTCGTTATCGTTCCCTCTCTCTCATTATCGTTCCCTCTCTCTGTTCCTCTCTCTTTCTGTCGACCCCCTCCCTCCCTCCTTCCCTCCCTCCACAGCAGGTTGAATGGTTCATTGCCAACCTCGCTTGCACTAAGGGACCAAATTACCATTATAGTGCGTTACTTTTAACCAGAGAGAGCACAGAGCTCTCTCTGGTTAAAGTAGTGCACTATAAAAGGTCTAGGGTGCCATTTGGGATGCAACCCTAGAGTCAATGGTCACCTGCCAGTATCAGTAAGAGAGGGGATGTCACGCCAGGCTGTCTCATCGATTCCCTCAATACGTTGGCAGAAAGGTGTTTAGGAGGCTCGTTGAGGCAAATTGAAGCTGTCAAATCCTGAGTCAGCTTCTAGCAGCTGCTTTGTAGTCAACAGGCAACACAGTCAACAGAACTGGGCCCTGGTCAACAGTAGTCAACAGAGCTGGGCCCTGGTCAACAGTAGTCAACAGAACTGGGCCCTCCCTGGTCAACAGTAGTCAACAGAACTGGGCCCTGGTCAACAGTAGTCAACAGAGCTGGGCCCTGGTCAACAGTAGTCAACAGAACTGGGCCCTCCCTGGTCAACAGTAGTCAACAGAACTGGGCCCTGGTCAACAGTGGTCAACAGAACTGGGCCCTGGTCAACAGTAGTCAACAGAGCTGGGCCCTGGTCAACAGTAGTCAACAGAGCTGGGCCCTCCCTGGTCAACAGTAGTCAACATAACTGGGCCCTGGTCAACAGTAGTCAACAGAGCTGGGCCCTGGTCAACAGTAGTCAACAGAACTGGGCCCTCCCTGGTCAACAGTAGTCAACAGAGCTGGGCCCTGGTCAACAGTAGTCAACAGAACTGGGCCCTGGTCAACAGTAGTCAACAGAGCTGGGCCCTGGTCAACAGTAGTCAACAGAACTGGGCCCTGGTCAACAGTAGTCAACAGAGCTGGGCCCTGGTCAACAGTAGTCAACAGAGCTGGGCCCTGGTCAACAGTAGTCAACAGAGCTGGGCCCTGGTCAACAGTAGTCAACAGAGCTGGGCCCTGGTCGACAGTAGTCAACAGAGCTGGGCCCTGGTCAACAGTAGTCAACAGAGGTGGGCCCTGGTCAACAGTAGTCAACAGAACTGGGCCCTGGTCAACAGTAGTCAACAGAGCTGGGCCCTGGTCAACAGTAGTCAACAGAGCTGGGCCCTGGTCAACAGTAGTCAACAGAGCTGGGCCCTGGTCAACAGTAGTCAACAGAGCTGGGCCCTGGTCAACAGTAGTCAACAGAGCTGGGCTCTGGTCAACAGTAGTCAACAGAGCTGGGCCCTGGTCAACAGTAGTCAACAGAGCTGGGCCCTGGTCAACAGTAGTCAACAGAGCTGGGCCCTGGTCAACAGTAGTCAACAGAACTGGGCCCTGGTCAACAGTAGTCAACAGAGCTGGGCCCTGGTCAACAGTAGTCAACAGAGCTGGGCCCTGGTCAACAGTAGTCAACAGAGCTGGGCCCTGGTCAACAGTAGTCAACAGAGCTGGGCCCTGGTCAACAGTAGTGCACCACAGTACCTTCAAAAAGATTTCACACCCCTTGACCTTTTCCACATTTTGTTATGTTACAAAGTGAGATTAATTTATTTTTTTTTAAAATCAACAATCTACACAAAATACTCTGTAATGTCAAAGTGGAAGAAAAATGTGTAAAAAAATTCATGAAAAATAAAACACTAATATATCTTGATTAGATAAGTATTCAACTCCCTGAGTCAATACATGTTAGAATCACCTTGGCAGTGATTACAGCTGTGAGTCTTTCTGGGTGAGTCTCTAAGAGCTTTCCACACCTGGGTCTTTCTGGGTAAGTCTTTAAGAGCTTTCCACACCTGGATTGTGCAACATTTGCCCATTATTCTTTAAACAATTATTCAATCTCTGTCAAATTGGTTGTTGATCATTGCTCGACAACCATTTTTAGGTCTTGCCATATATTTTCAAGCAGATTTAAGTAAAAACTGTAACTCGGCCACTCAGGAACATTCACTGTCTCCTTGGTTAGTAGATTTGGCCTTGAGTTTTAGGTTATTGTCCTGCTGAAAGGTAAATTAATCTCCCAGTGTCTGGTGGAAAGCAGACTGAACCAGGTTTTCCTCTAGGATTTTGTCAGTGCTTAGCTCCATTCTGTTTATTTTTTATCCTGAAAAACCACCCAGTCCTTAACGTCTACAAGCATACCCATAACATGATGTAGCCACCCTTATGCTTGAAAATATGGAGAGTGGTACTCAGTAATATGTTGTATTCGATTTGCCCCAAACACAACCCTTTGTGTGAATAGTGAATTATTTTGCCACATTCCAAATCAAATCAAATTTTATTTGTCACATACACATGGTTAGCAGCACATGGTTAGCAGATGTTAATGCGAGTGTAGCGAAATGCTTGTGCTTCTAGTTCCGACAATGCAGTAATAACCAACAAGTAATCTAGCTAACAATTCCAAAACTACTACCTTATACACACAAGTGTAAGGGGATAAAGAATATGTACATAAAGATATATGAATGAGTGATGGTACAGAGCGGCATAGGCGGCATAGGCAAGATACAGTAGATGGTATTGAGTGCAGTATATACATATGAGATGAGTATGTAAACAAAGTGGCATAGTTAAAGTGGCTAGTGATACATGTATTACATAAAGATGCAGTAGATGATATAGAGTACAGTATATACATATGAGATGAATAATGTAGGGTATGTAAACATTATATTAAGTAGCATTGTTTAAAGTGACTAGTGATATATTTTGTTGCAGTATTACTTTAGTGTGTTTGTTGCAAACAGGATGCATGTTTTAGAATATTTTTATTCTGCACAAGCTGCCTTCTTTTCACTCTGTCAATGAGGTTAGTATTGTGGAGTAACTACAATGTTGTTGATCCATCCTCAGTTTTCTCCTACCACAGCCATGAAACTCTGTAACAGTTTTAAAGTCACCATTGACCTCATGGTGAAATCTCTGAGCGGTTTCCTTTCTCTCCGGCAAATGAGTTAGGAAGGAGGCCTGTATCTTTATACTGACTGGGTGTATTGATACACCATCCAAAGTCTAATGAATAACTTCACCATGTTCAAAGAGATTTCAATGTCTGCTTCTTTTTTTCCTCCCATCTACCAATAGATGCCCTTCATTGTGAGTCATTGGAAAACCTCCCTGGTCTTTGTGGTTGAATCTGTTTGAAATTCACTGCTCGACCTTACAGATAATTGTATGTTTGGGGGAGAGAGACGAGGTAGTCATAAAAAATTATGTTAAGCACTATTATTGCACACAGAGTGTGTCAATGCAACTTATTGTGTGACTTGTTAATTACATTTTTACTCCTGAACTTATTGAGGCTTGCCATGACAAAGGGGTTGAATACGTATTGACTCAAGACATTTCAGCTTTTCACTAAATTGTACATTTCTTTTTAATCATAATTCCACTTTGACATTATGGGGTATTGTGTGTAAGCCAGTGCCTAAACATCACAATTGAAACGATTTTAAATTCAGACTGTAACACAACAAAATGTGAAGAAAGTCTGAATGAAGGAACTGTATACAAGGAATAGGGTGCCAGTTGTATACATGGAATAGGGTGCCAGATGGAATAGGGTGCCAGATAAATACATGGAATAGGGTGCCAGTTGAATAGCTGGAATAGGGTGCCAGATAAATACATGGAATATGGTGCCAGTTGTATACATGGAATAGGGTGCCAGATGGAATAGGGTGTCAGTTGTATACAGGGAATAGGGTGCCAGATAAATACAGGGAATAGGGTGCCAGATAATACATGGAATAGGGTGCCATATAAATACATGGAATAGGGTGCCAGTTGAATAGCGGGAATATGGTGCCAGTTGTATACAGGGAATAGGGTGCCAGTTGTATACAGGGAATAGGGTGCCAGTTGTATAGTGGGAATAGGGTGCCAGTTGTATACAGGGAATAGGGTGCCAGTTGTATACAGGGAATAGGGTGCCAGTTGTATACAGGGAATAGGGTGCCAGTTGTATACAGGGAATAGGGTGCCAGTTGAATAGTGGGAATAGGGTGCCAGTTGTATACAGGGAATAGGGTGCCAGTTGTATAGTGGGAATAGGTTGCCAGTTGTATACAGGGAATAGGGTGCCAGTTGAATAGTGGGAATAGGGTGCCAGTTGAATAGTGGGAATAGGTTGCCAGTTGTATAGTGGGAATAGGTTGCCAGTTGTATACAGGGAATAGGGTGCCAGTTGAATAGTGGGAATAGGGTGCCAGTTGAATAGTGGGAATAGGGTGCCAGTTGTATAGTGGGAATAGGGTGCCAGTTGTATAGTGGGAATAGGTTGCCAGTTGTATAGTGGGAATAGGTTGCCAGTTGTATACAGGGAATAGGGTGCCAGTTGTATACAGTACAGGAGAGAGGGTTACAGTACAGGAGAGAGAGAGCTACAGTACAGGAGAGATTGCTACAGTACAGGAGAGAGAGAGAGAGCTACAGTACAGGAGAGAGAGGGCTACAGCACAAGAGAGAGAGCTACAGTACAGGAGAGAAAGAGAGCTACAGTACAGGAGAGAGAGAGCTACAGTACAGGAGAGAGAGAGCTACAGTACAGGAGAGAGAGAGCTACAGTACAGGAGAGAGAGAGAGCTACGGTACATGAGAGAGAGAGCTACAGTACAGGAGAGAAAGAGCTACAGTACAGGAGAGAGAGAGCTACAGTACAGGAGAGAGAGCTACAGTACAGGAGAGAGAGCTACAGTACAGGAGAGAGAGCTACAGTACAGGAGAGAGAGAGCTACAGTACAGGAGAGAGAGAGAGAGCTACAGTACATGAGAGAGAGAGCTACAGTACATGAGAGAGAGAGCTACAGTACAGGAAAGAAAGAGCTACAGTACAGGAGAGAGAGAGAGCTACAGTACAGGAGCGAGAGAGAGCTACAGTACAGGAGAGAGAGCTACAGTACAGGAGAGAGAGCTACAGTACAGGAGAGAGAGCTACAGTACAGGAGAGAGAGCTACAGTACAGGAAAGAGAGCTACAGTACAGGAGAGAGAGAGCTACAGCACAGGAGAGAGAGAGCTACAGTACAGGTGAGAGAGAGCTACAGTACAGGAGAGAGGGGGCTACAGTACAGGAGAGAGGGGGCTGTGAGTAAAGCATCACAAGCCAGGAGGGGAAACAGAGGTATAAAGGGTGTCAGGTAGCCTGGTGTTGAGAGCATTGCGCCATTAACAGAAAGTTGTCTGGTTCGAACACCCAAGCTCCTAATTGGCTCCTAGTTGGCTCCTAATTGGCTCCTAGTTGGCTCCTAATTGGCTCCTAATTGGCTCCTAATTGGCTCCTAATTGGCTCCTAATTGGCTCCTAATTGGCTCCAGGGGCGCCGTACTACTATGGCTGACCTTGTAAAAGAAGACACTGGACCTATCTGGTGTATGAGACAATACAACATCATTATCATTTCTGTATCATTACAGCCTCATTATCATTACAGGGTCATTATCATTTCAGCGTCATTATCATTGAAGTATCATTATCATTATCGTTACAATGTCATTATCGATACAAGATCATTGTCAATTAGCTATAGGAAATCAACTGAGCGATGGACAGAAGGAATATGTTGAGTGACATCTGGTGCTACTGTACTGGTGCTACTGTACTGTACTGGTGCTACTATACTGTACTGGTGCTACTGTACTGTACTGGTGTTACTATACTGTACTGGTGCTACTGTACTGGTGCTACTGTACTGTATTGGTACTACTGTACTGGTGCTACTGTACTGGTGCTACTGTACTGTATTGGTACTACTGTACTGGTGCTACTGTACTGGTGCTACTGTACTGTATTGGTACTACTGTACTGGTGCTACTGTACTGGTGCTACTGTACTGGTGCTACTGTACTGTACTGGTGTTACTATACTGTACTGGTGCTACTGTACTGGTGCTACTGTACTGTACTGGTGTTACTATACTGTACTGGTGCTACTGTACTGGTGCTACTGTACTGTATTGGTACTACTGTACTGGTGCTACTGTACTGGTGCTACTGTACTGGTGCTACTGTACTGGTGCTACTATACTGTACTGGTGCTACTGTACTGTACTGGTGCTACTGTACTGTACTGGTGTTACTATACTGTACTGGTGCTACTGTACTGTATTGGTACTACTGTACTGGTGCTACTGTACTGTACTGGTGTTACTATACTGTACTGGTGCTACTGTACTGGTGCTACTGTACTGGTGCTACTGTACTGTACTGGTGCTACTATACTGTACTGGTGCTACTGTACTGTATTGGTACTACTGTACTGTATTGGTACTACTGTACTGGTGCTACTGTACTGGTGCTACTGTACTGTACTGGTGCTACTGTACTGGTGCTACTGTACTGGTGCTACTGTACTGGTGCTACTATACTGTACTGGTGCTACTGTACTGTATTGGTACTACTGTACTGGTACTACTGTACTGGTGCTACTGTACTGGTGCTACTGTACTGGTGCTACTATACTGTATTGGTACTACTGTACTGGTGCTACTGTACTGGTGCTACTATACTGTATTGGTACTACTGTACTGGTGCTACTATACTGTATTGGTACTACTGTACTGGTGCTACTATACTGTATTGGTACTACTGTACTGGTGCTACTGTACTGGTGCTACTGTACTGTACTGGTGTTACTATAGTGTACTGGTGCTACTGTACTGTACTGGTGTTACTATACTGTACTGGTGCTACTGTACTGGTGCTACTGTACTGTACTGGTGCTACTATACTGTACTGGTGCTACTGTACTGTACTGGTGCTACTGTACTGTACTGGTGCTACTGTACTGTACTGGTGCTACTATACTGTACTGGTGCTACTATACTGTACTGGTGCTACTGTACTGTACTGGTGCTACTGTACTGGTGCTACAGTACTGTACTGGTGCTACTATACTGTACTGGTGCTACTATACTGTACTGGTGCTACTGTACTGGTGCTACTGTACTGGTGCTACTATACTGTACTGGTGCTACTATACTGTACTGGTGCTACTGTACTGTACTGGTGCTACTGTACTGGTGCTACAGTACTGTACTGGTGCTACTATACTGTACTGGTGCTACTATACTGTACTGGTGCTACTGTACTGGTGCTACTATACTGTACTGGTGCTACTGTACTGGTGCTACAGTACTGTACTGGTGCTACTATACTGTACTGGTGCTACTGTACTGGTGTTACTGTACTGTACTGGTGCTACTGTACTGGTGCTACTGTACTGTACTGGTGCTACTATACTGTACTGGTGCTACTGTACTGTACTGGTGCTACTGTACTGTACTGGTGCTGCTGTACTGGTGCTACTATACTGGTGCTACTGTACTGGTGCTACTATACTGTACTGGTGCTACTATACTGGTGCTACTATACTGTACTGGTGCTACTGTACTGTACTGGTGCTACTGTACTGTACTGGTGCTGCTGTACTGGTGCTACTATACTGGTGCTACTGTACTGGTGCTACTATACTATACTGGTGCTACTGTACTGGTGCTACTATACTGTACTGGTGCTACTATACTGTACTGGTGCTACTATACTGTACTGGTGCTACTATACTGGTGCTACTGTACTGTATTGGTACTACTGTACTGGTGCTACTGTACTGGTGCTACTGTACTGTATTGGTGCTACTGTACTGGTGCTACTATACTGTACTGGTGCTACTATACTGTACTGGTGCTACTATACTGTACTGGTGCTACTATACTGGTGCTACTGTACTGGTGCTACTGTACTGTACTGGTGCTACTGTACTGTACTGGTGCTGCTGTACTGGTGCTACTATACTGGTGCTACTGTACTGGTGCTACTGTACTGTACTGGTGCTACTATACTGTACTGGTGCTACTGTACTGTACTGGTGCTACTATACTGGTGCTACTGTACTGGTGTGTTTCTTTATACTGTATGGAAATATCGGTGATAAACTGGAGGTGTGGGTGATAAACTGGAGATATCGGTGATAAACTGTAGATGTGGGTGATAAACTGGAGGTGTAGGTGATAAACTGGACATGTGGGTGATAAACTGGAGGTGTGGGTGATAAACTGGAGGTGTGGGTGATAAACTGGAGATGTGGGTGATAAACTGGAGATGTGGGTGATAAACTGGGGGTGTGGGTGATAAACTGGAGATGTGGGTGATAAACTGGAGATGTAGGTGATAAACTGGAGGTGTGGGTGATAAACTGGAGATATGGGTTATAAACTGGAGGTGTGGGTGATAAACTGGATGTGTGGGTGATACACTGGTGATGTGGGTGATACACTGGAGATGTGGGTGATAAACTGGAGGTGTGGGTGATAAACTGGAGATGTGGGTGATAAACTGGAGATGTAGGTGATAAACTGGAGGTGTGGGTGATAAACTGGAGATATGGGTGATAAACTGGAGGTGTGGGTGATAAACTGGAGATGTGGTGGGTGATAAACTGGAGGTGTGGGTGATAAACTGGAGATGTGGGTGATAAACTGGAGATGTGGGTGATAAACTGGAGATGTGGGTGATAAACTGGAGGTGTGGGTGATACACTGGAGATGTGGGTGATAAACTGGAGGTGTGGGTGATAAACTGGAGATGTGGGTCATAAACTGGAGATGTGGGTGATAAACTGGAGGTGTGGGTGATAAACTGGAGGTGTGGACTATTTAACAAGATGTGCTAAAAGGAAAATGACATTCAGATTTGACACCGTAGCCAATTAGCAAACCCCACTGGGCACAGACGTCTTTTCCACGTTGGTTCATTTCATTGAAATGACGTGGAAACAATGTTGATTCAACCAACGTGTACCCAGTGGGAAGGCACTGAAGATGAACGTGTTGTGATTCTAACGAGGGGTCAGAGTAGGGGGTCTGTTGTGTCGTGTACCCAGTGGGACGGCTCTGAAGATGAACGTGTTGTGATTCTAACGAGGGGTCAGAGTAGGGGGTCTGTTGTGTCGTGTACCCAGTGGGACGGCTCTGAAGATGAACGTGTTGTGATTCTAACGAGGGGTCAGAGTAGGGGGTCTGTTGTGTCGTGTACCCAGTGGGACGGCTCTGAAGATGAACGTGTTGTGATTCTAACGAGGGGTCAGAGTAGGGGGTCTGTTGTATCACACTATAAATGCATCCCAAATGGCACCCTATTCCTTTTGTAGTGCACTACTTTTGACCAGGGCCCACAGGGCTATACAGGGAATAGGGTGCCATTTGGGATGTACCCAACCACCACACCCACTCTGCCTCACTTAAAAGGCATTCACTTTGCCTCAGAGGAGTAAAGATGAGTTAAAGGCAATCCTTGTCATCTGTTTCTATAACAGAGGGAATAACTAATGTATGACCCCCCCCCCCTACAAAAATAATTACAAAAGTCCCTGTAGCTACGTGGGCGCTAACTTTCATTTGAATATCATTAATTCATCCCAGCTAGCCACCCCCCTGTGGGAGCGATCCCACAGAGCTAAATTGATTCGGGGCTCCTCTTCATCACAAATTGAACAAGACAGTTGAAATGCAACGTCTGGTAAGGTAGGTGGAACAGTGTTGTACCCTTGGATATTACAAAAGACCTTACAAACTCAGCGAGATCCCCCCCCTCCAGCCCTTTAAAGTGCTGTGATTTAGATGTCGGCGCTGCTGCCTAACTGAAGGCTGTCTGAGGGTCATTACAGTGTCTTGGATGGGACAGAAAGCTAGCAGCACATTACGACAGAGAAGCTACCATTTTCCACCTTGGAACTAATGTTGAACGTATTGGCTCCTTGATCTGCCTTGAGAAAAATACTGGTTTAACCTGTAATTTACTCTACTGACTAACTACACCGGACAAAAATATGAACGCAGCATGTTAAGTGTTGGTACCGTGTTCCATGAGCTGAAATAAAAAAAGCTTATTTCTCTCTAATTTTTTAATCCCTGTTAGTGAGCCTTTCTCCTTTTGCCAAGATAATCCATCCACCTGACAGGTGTGGCACATCAAGAAGCTGATTAAACAGCTTGATCATTACACATGTGCACCTTGTGCTGGGGACAATAAAAGGCCACTCTAAAATGTGCAGTTTTGTCACACAATACTACACAAGGTGCAATAATTTAATATTAATTTCTCTACCATAAGCCGCCTCCAACGTCGTTTTAGAGAATTTGCCAGTACGTCCAACCGGCCTCACAACCACAGACCACGTGTAACAACGCCAGCCCAGGACCTCCACATCCGGCTTCTTCACCTGCGGGATCGTCTGAGACCAGCCACCTGGACAGCTGATAAAACTGAGGAGCATTTCTGTCTGTAATAAAGCCCCTTTTGTGGGGAAAAAACTCATTCTTATTGGCTGGGCCTGACTCCCCACTGGGTGGGCCTATGCCCTCCCATGCCCACCAATAGCTGCGCCCCTGCCTAGTCATGTGAAATCCATAGACTGGGGCCTAATTCATCTATTTAAATTGACTGATTTCCTTATATGAACCATAACTCAAGTAAAATCGTTGAAATTGTTGCATGTTGCATTATAGTATAGTGTTCAGTACAGATAGCCCCTTCACGTTGCACAGACAGCCTTAACAACTGTTGTGTAGAGGTTGATTTAGGGTGCATCCCAAATGACGCCCTGTTCACTACGTAGTGCACTGCTTTAGACCAGAACCCTATGGGCCCCGGTCAACAGTTGTGCACTACATAGAACATAGGGTTCATTTGGGATGCTTGAACATTCTAAAAGGTGCTTCCTGATTTAACATGGGGCCTACAATTATGTTTTAACAATATGAAATAACCCTCTAATTTGACAGTAATTGTAGCCCCAGTTGAAAGTTATTCACTTAAATGATGAGTTCTCTTGTCTGAGGCTTTTAGGAAGAGTAAGAACGTAATCAGACAATAATTTAGCTGCTTTTATTCTACAGTAATTTCCCTCTAGACCAATTATAGATCATTAACAGGCTGTTTCTTGTCCAATACGCAGTAGCCTAGCTGAAGCACATCAACTGATGAGCATTACATCATCACCACGTCAACTGATGTGTATTACATCATCACTAAGTCAACGGATGTGTATTACATCATCACCACGTCAACTGATGTGCATTACATCATCACCACGTCAACTGATGTGCATTACATCATCACCACGTCAACTGATGTGTATTACATCATCACTAAGTCAACTGATGTGTATTACATCATCACTAAGTCAACTGATGTGTATTACATCATCACCACGTCAACTGATGTGTATTACATCATCACTAAGTCAACTGATGTGTATTACATCATCACCACGTCAACTGATGTGTATTACATCATCACTAAGTCAACTGATGTGTATTACATCATCACCACGTCAACTGATGTGTATTACATCATCACTAAGTCAACTGATGTGTATTACATCATCACCACGTCAACTGATGTGTATTACATCATCACTAAGTCAACTGATGTGCATTACATCATCACCACGTCAACTGATGTGCATTACATCATCACCACGTCAACTGATGTGTATTACATCATCACCACGTCAACTGATGTGCATTACATCATCACCACGTCAACTGATGTGTATTACAGCATCACTAAGTCAACTGATGTGTATTACATCATCACCACGTCAACTGATGTGCATTACATCATCACCACGTCAACTGATGTGCATTACATCATCACCACGTCAACTGATGTGCATTACATCATCACCACGTCAACTGATGTGCATTACATCATCACCACGTCAACTGATGTGTATTACATCATCACCACGTCAACTGATGTGCATTACATCATCACCACGTCAACTGATGTGCATTACATCATCACCACGTCAACAGTACTGATGAGCATTACATCATCACTAAGTCAACTGATGTGTATTACATCATCACTAAGTCAACTGATGTGCATTGTGCATCATCACTAAGTCAACTGTTGTGTATTACATCATCACTAAGTCAAATGATGTGTATTACATCATCACCACGTCAACTGATGTGTATTACATCATCACCACGTCAAATAAATGTGAAAGAAAATAAAATGGTTGATGGTTAAGCCAGCTTGTCATGGGGCCTAATTCAGTCTGATTCTGGGGGTTCATTCTCAGTACAGAATGTTTTAGTCATGATGTAAATATCCCTGTAGTAGAGAGCATCCCTACAAAGCAGCAGTGTTGTTGCTGTTTACAACATCTTTTCATTTGAGTCAGTGTAATGAATAAGCTCTGAGGAGATTCTGTGTGTCTCCTAAATGGCACCCTCTTCACTATATAGTGTACTACTATGGTACCCTATTCCCTATATAGTGCAATACTTTGAATAAATAGGGAATAGGATGCCATTTGAGACACAGACCAAGCCTGGGAGAGAAGGCAGGGTCCAGCCGCAGCAGCTCTTAATACAGGTTAAAGCTGTCCTGTTTGGATTTCATTTGATTTCTCCTCTGAGTTGGATTTGGAAGCATTATAAACACAGAGGACTAATTTCAGGGTTTTAAGCTGCCGCCCGGCGCTCAGCGATCTCTCTGTCTCTCCTTCTGCTCTCTCTCTCTCTGTCTCTCAGTCTGTCTCTCTCTCTCTCTCTCTCTCTGTCTCTCTCTCCTCCTGCTCTCTGTCTCTCTCTCTGTCTCTCAGTCTGTCTGTCTCTCTCTCTGTCTCTCAGTCTGTCTCTCTCTCTTTCTCTCCTTCTGCTCTCTCTCTCCTCCTGCTCTCTGTCTCTCTCTCTGTCTCTCAGTCTGTCTGTCTCTCTCTCTGTCTCTCAGTCTGTCTCTCTCTCTTTCTCTCCTTCTGCTCTCTCTCTCCTCCTGCTCTCTGTCTCTCTCTCTGTCTCTCAGTCTGTCTGTCTCTCTCTCTGTCTCTCAGTCTGTCTCTCTCTCTTTCTCTCCTTCTGCTCTCTCTCTCCTCCTGCTCTCTCTGTGTCTCTCTGTCTCTCAGTCTATCTCTCTCTCTCTTTCTAAAGCCTGGTTGGGAGGACGGGGGGGGGGGGGGGGATGGGTTCTGGAAGAGAGGCGACTCATAAATACAGGAGAGAGCGTGAGTGAGCTGCAAATCAGCTGTCCAGAAACGAGTCCCTCTACGTATCAACGCACTGAGTTTCTATGGAAACATGAACCCGATTAGATGAGCTTTTAAGGCGCTGGAACCTGCGAGGAGGAAGGACATTTCTAAACCTGTGTTCTGTACGTCATTCAATAAGAAAATACAGTGACGGGGATAATGATAATAACCATTAAGAGAAAGCTAGGTGATAATGTCCCCCCCCGTCCTCCCAACCAGCTAACCGATCGCTGCAGCTGTACATAGTCTATTGGTAAATAGCCCACCCATTTTCACCTACCTCATCCCCATACTGTTTTTATTTATCTATTTTTCTGCTCTTTTGCACACCAA
This sequence comes from Oncorhynchus mykiss, assembly GCF_013265735.2. Taxonomy (NCBI): domain Eukaryota; kingdom Metazoa; phylum Chordata; class Actinopteri; order Salmoniformes; family Salmonidae; genus Oncorhynchus; species Oncorhynchus mykiss. The sequence continues at coordinate 8,210,074 of NC_048587.1, read as the reverse complement.
TATCTCTACCTGTACATGACCATCTGATCATTTATCACTCCAGTGTTAATCTGCATAATTGTAATTATTCGCCTACCTTCTCATGCCTTCTGTACACAATGTATATATAGACTCCCCTTTTTTCTACTGTGTTATTGACTTGTTAATTGTTTACTCCATGTGTAACTCTGTGTTGTCTGTTCACACTGCTATGCCTTATCTTGGCCAGGTCGCAGTTGCAAATGAGAACTTGTTCTCAACTAGCCTACCTGGTTAAATAAAGGTGTTCTCAACTAGCCTACCTGGTTAAATAAAGGTGTTCTCAACTAGCCTACCTGGTTAAATAAAGGTGTTCTCAACTAGCCTACCTGGTTAAATAAAGGTGTTCTCAACTAGCCTACCTGGTTAAATAAAGGTGTTCTCAACTAGCCTACCTGGTTAAATAAAGGTGTTCTCAACTAGCCTACCTGGTTAAATAAAGGTGAAATAAAAAAATAAATAAAAAAAATGTCCTTGCATCGATCACTGGTCAGTGAGGAATTGGAATGAGATGGTCCACACAGCTAGGGGATAGTATGGACCTCTCCATTCTGTGCTGTGGTCTGTTTTGATATAGCCAGGGTAGATAGCTACAGTACAGCTTGGCTTCCTCACCTTACAGCTCAGGGAACTCTTTATAAAGGACAAGCTTTTTGTGTAGAAATACAAGTGTACATGCTTATTTTCTTTCTGTTCATTGTTCATTTTTCATTTCCTATAGCTAATAGGGATATCTATACAATAATATCTATAGCTTTCTGTTCATTGTTCATTTCCTATAGCTAATAGGGATATCTATACAATAATATCTATAGCTTTCTGTTCATTGTTCATTTCCTATAGCTAATAGGGATATCTATACAATAATATCTATAGCTTTCTGTTCATTGTTCATTTCCTATAGCTAATAGGGATATCTATACAATAATATCTATAGCTTTCTGTTCATTGTTCATTTCCTATAGCTAATAGGGATATCTATACAATAATATCTATAGCTTTCTGTTCATTGTTCATTTCCTATAGCTAATAGGGGTATCTATACAATAATATCTATAGCTTTCTGTTCATTGTTAATTTCCTATAGCTAATAGGGATATCTATACAATAATATCTATAGCTTTCTGTTCATTGTTCATTTCCTATAGCTAATAGGGATATCTATACAATCATATCTATAGCTTTCTGTTCATTGTTCATTTCCTATAGCTAATAGGGATATCTATACAATAATATCTATAGCTTTCTGTTCATTGTTCATTTACTATAGCTAATAGGGATATCTATACAATAATATCTATAGCTTTCTGTTCATTGTTCATTTCCTATTGCTAATAGGGATATCTATACAATAATATCTATAGCTTTCTGTTCATTGTTCATTTCCTATAGCTAATAGGGATATCTATACAATAATATCTATAGCTTTCTGTTCATTGTTAATTTCCTATAACTAATAGGGATATCTATACAATAATATATATAGCTTTCTGTTCATTGTTCATTTACTATAGCTAATAGGGATATCTATACAATAATATCTATAGCTTTCTGTTCATTGTTCATTTCCTATAGCTAATAGGGATATCTATACAATAATATCTATAGCTTTCTGTTCATTGTTCATTTACTATAGCTAATAGAGATATCTATACAATAATATCTATAGCTTTCTGTTCATTGCACAGTTGATGTCCTGTATTGAAGTGAGCCGATTGGTGTTTGTCTAAGCCAGCAGCTGCAGAGCAGCAGAACCCAGGGTGTTCAGTAGTGGTAGTCCTATGGGAATTCACTGAGCTGAGCAGCAGAACCCAGGGAGTTCCGTAGTGGTAGTCCTATGGGAATTCACTGAGCTGAGCAGCAGAACCCAGGGTGTTCCGTAGTGGTAGTCCTATGGGAATTCACTGAGCTGAGCAGCAGAACCCAGGGTGTTCCGTAGTGGTAGTCCTATGGGAATTCACTGAGCTGAGCAGCAGAACCCAGGGTGTTCAGTAGTGGTAGTCCTATGGGAATTCACTGAGCTGAGCAGCAGAACACAGGGTGTTCCGTAGTGGTAGTCCTATGGGAATTCACTGAGCTGAGCAGCAGAACCCAGGGTGTTCCGTAGTGGTAGTCCTATGGGAATTCACTGAGCTGAGCAGCAGAACCCATGGTGTTCCGTAGTGGTAGTCCTATGGGAATTCACTGAGCTGAGCAGCAGAACCCAGGGAGTTCCGTAGTGGTAGTCCTATGGGAATTCACTGAGCTGAGCAGCAGAACCCAGGGTGTTCCGTAGTGGTAGTCCTATGGGAATTCACTGAGCTGAGCAGCAGAACCCAGGGTGATCCGTAGTGGTAGTCCTATGGGAATTCACTGAGCTGAGCAGCAGAACCCAGGGTGTTCCGTAGTGGTAGTCCTATGGGAATTCACTGAGCTGAGCCTCAGCTGAAGCAGAAACAATTATCACACCAGCTCTCCATCCTCTCCACGCTAAGAAGAGCCAGTCCCCTCATGTATCATCAACATTCTGCATCCCAAATGGGACCCTATTCCCTATGTAGTGCACTACTTTTGACTAGGGCCCACAGGGCTCCCATCGGGCTCCCATACAGTAGGTAGTGTACTATATAGAACAGGGGTCCCCAACTACAGTACATTCAGCCAAGGGACGGAACATAATTACAAATCATTTGAACACTGCACATTGACCGCAAGTAGCACAAACAGATTTTTGTATTTTTGACAAAAACAGAATCATTTCAAACCTTGATTACATCGGTATATGTCTCGCTATTTACGCATAGGAACACATATTTCCTCAAATAAAATCACTTGGAGCTGATTTCCTAGTCTTTTTACAGTTTTTTTTTTACGCCCAACAATGAAAATCCAACAACAACAACCAAAAATAGATTTTATAAAAACGTTGTTTTTTTTTGCTCAGAAAACTGGAGGGAAGAGGTACAAATGATATATCCTGCGTGCCACCAGCTGGGGAACCCTGATATAGAGAAGAGGATGCCATTTGGAACGGACCCTCAGTCTCCACATCTCCTCACCAGAAATCCCTAGCAACGCTCCATCAGGGCCATGTTCATTAGGGCACAGCGTAGCAAAAATATTTTTTTGAAATGTTTCTTATTGGAACAGTCTAGGTAGTCCCTCCCTTGTTTTATTTAGTCTGTTTTCTTCCGTTTGTTGTGTAACAAAATGGCGACTCCATGGTTCTTTTCCACACACTCAATCCAGGAACCCATTTTTACAACATCTGTAGTGTACATTACTTTTCATTTAAAAAAATTAAAAAAAGGTTTTTTTTGATAACATGAAGACAGAGAAGGTTATATGACATCATTTCCTTTAACTTACTTTCAT
>NC_048587.1:8199202-8201702 GCF_013265735.2 Oncorhynchus mykiss | reverse complement strand
AGCTGCCCAATTACCACCTAGCACGGATCATTCTCTCCCTGTTCACCAGCAGCTGCCCAATCACCACCTAGCACGGATCATTCTCTCCCTGTTTACCAGCAGCTGCCCAATCACCACCTAGCACAGATCATTCTCTCCCTGTTTACCAGCAGCTGCCCAATCACCACCTTGCACGGATCATTCTCTCACTGTTTACCAGCAGCTGCCCAATCACCACCTAGCACGGATCATTCTCTCACTGTTTACCAGCAGCTGCCCAATCACCACCTAGCACGGATCATTCTCTCACTGTTTACCAGCAGCTGCCCAATCACCACCTAGCACGGATCATTCTCTCACTGTTTACCAGCGCGGCTGCCGACACTGTCTGTCCACCTGTCATGTCTACAGTCTGTGAAGTAGTGCGATCAACCAAGACAAAGTCTTTGAAAACTAGAAAACTGTCTGGAGTCATCAAAGTCAATGGACCGCAGGGCACCAAAGCGTATATGTAGTGCACTACACAGGGAATAGGGTAGCATTTGGGACACAGAGGCACAGAACTGACGGGATGGACAGTTGGTATTTGGTGTAAAATACACCATTGAGTTAACACAGGAAGTCCTTTCATTTATTCCATTTCACTGTTCTGGAATCAGTCCAAGGTCATTTACACAACAACACACACACACACACACACACACACACACACACACACACACACACACACACACACACACACACACACACACACACACACACACACACACAAACAAACACACACCACAGCCCTACCATATTTGTTCTATCATTCACTGGCCCGCCCCCCTGTATTCAGCAGAAATACAGCCCAGCCCCTTCCCTTCCTCCCGTAACTCAAGCTAGTAAATAAACATCGTTCTCTGTCTAGTTAGCAGTACTGAGACCCCGTGTACAATATATCACTATGGGATGTTTACAGCCCACACAGGGAGAGCCAGAGAGGCAGCCCGCATCCCAAATGGTGCTCTATTCCCTACACAGTGCACTACTTTTAACCAGAGCCCTACATAGGCCCTGATCCATATAGGGAACAGGGTTCCATTTGGTACGCTGCCCCACAGAGAGTCAACGGGAGGAAGGCTATAAAGTCTGACATCAGGTTACATCACAGAGCAGAGCAGAGTCGTAGGACTTCACCATTTCATTTCAGACCAGGCCGTTTCTCTAAGGTAAATAACATGTTTTGTGTTGTCAGTAAATTGACCTAGTCCCATATCTATTAAACTCTATATCATCTGGTTCTATATCTATTACACTCTATATTATCTGGTTCTATATCTATTAAAGTCTATATCACCTGGTATTAAAGTCTATATCACCTGGTTCTATATCTATTATAGTCTATATCACCTGGTTCTATATCTATTAAAGTCTATATCACCTGGTATTATAGTCTATATCACCTGGTATTATAGTATATATCATCTGGTTCTATATCTATTAAAGTCTATATCACCTGGTTCTATATCTATTAAAGTCTATATCACCTGGTTATATATCTATTAAAGTCTATATCACCTGGTCCTAAATCTATTAAAGTCTATATCACCTGGTTCTATATCTATTAAAGTCTATATCACCTGGTTCTATATCTATTAAAGTCTATATCACCTGGTCCTAAATCTATTAAAGTCTATATCACCTGGTATTAAAGTCTATATCACCTGGTTATATATCTATTAAAGTCTATATCACCTGGTTCTATATCTATTAAAGTCTATATCACCTGGTCCTAAATCTATTAAAGTCTATATCACCTGGTTCTATATCTATTAAAGTCTATATCACCTGGTTCTATATCTATTAAAGTCTATATCACCTGGTATTAAAGTCTATATCACCTGGTTCTATATCTATTAAAGTCTATATCACCTGGTCCTAAATCTATTAAAGTCTATATCACCTGGTTCTATATCTATTAACGTCTATATCACCTGGTATTAAAGTCTATGTCACCTGGTCCCACATCTATTAAAGAGATATATGCCCAGGTGATACAGACTAATAATTCGTCTATATCACCTGGTCATACACTGAGTGTACAGAACATTAGGATCACCTGCTCTTTCCATGAAATAGACTGACCATGTGAATCCAGGTGAAAAATATGATCTATTATTGATGTTACTTGTTAAATCCACTTCAATCAGTGTAGATGAAGGGGAGGAGACGGGTTAAAGAATGATCTTTAAGCCTTGAGACATGGATTATATATATATGCCATTCAGAGGGGGACTGGGCAAGACAACACATATTGAATTGCCTTTGAACAGGAAATGGTCGTAGACGCCAGGCGCAACGGTTTGAGTCAGGCGTAACGGTTTGAGTCAGGCGCAACGGTTTGAGTCAGGCACAACGGTTTGAGTCAGGCACAACGGTTTGAGTCAGGCACAACGGTTTGAGTCAGGCACAACGGTTTGAGTCAGGCACAGCGGTTTGAGTCAGGCACAACGGTTTGAGTCAGGCGCAACGGTTTGAG